>NC_056717.1:3444200-3479200 GCF_018831695.1 Puntigrus tetrazona | reverse complement strand
GTGTGTGTGTGTGTGTGTGTGTGTCTGTCTGTCTGTGTGTGTGTGTGTGTGTGTGTGTGTGTGTGTGTGTTCCATTTCTATTCTGTGACCTGAATACACAGAGACTCCTCTTATCCCTACAGCAAAGAGACCTGTGTGTGTCTGTCTGTCTGTGTGTGTGTGTGTGTGTGTCTGTGTGTGTGTGTGTGTGTGTGTGTGTGTGTGTGTGTGTGTGTGTGTGTGTTGATGGCTAAGGCATTTCTCTCATTCCTTAATATCTTATCCCCAGAAAAGGAACTAGTTGTAAATAATGCTGAATGTCTTTCTAGAGCCAGTGATCCGGACAGAAGCTCCTCTGCGTCTTTGATGAGGACGGCTCTTTGTAGTCGGCGTGGAGATGTCTTGTTAGTCAGTAAAAGTGAGGGCTAAATGGCTCCATGACAGGAAGCTGTTTACACGAGGAGCTCGAGTCGCTTCAGACCCCATTGTCTGCAGGCCTCTCTCCTACTTCATTAGCATTTCCATAAGAAAGGGCCAGTAATTACCCCCTTTCTTCTGCCGTCCCTTCATCTTCGGCCTCTCTCCGTCTCTCACCGGCCGCTCGACCCAAACACGACTCAAACAGTCGAAGCGTCAGGCTGGAAAAGGAAGTGATGTGGAGCTGGAGGGATCTGAACACAGGAGCATTTCACGGGAACCGAGGATCGGGAATATTCTGCCGCCAAAAAGAATTCGATAATGAACTGTTACTTTTGTATCATTTGCATATTGTTTTAATATTTGACGATGCTTAGTATATTAAGAATTTGTATAAGTCAGATCGAAATTGTATTTTTACACATAATAAAACATGCTATTTAATATCTCCAAAGCAACAAAATACATTAATTCTTAAAAAACTAAAAATAATCAGGTAGAAATAGCTCTTTTAGGTAAAAATTGCAGGTGTTTTTTTTTTGACTCACTTTCAAAACTTAATAAAGTCTAAATTGTGTTTTTC
Organism: Puntigrus tetrazona; assembly: GCF_018831695.1. Classification (NCBI taxonomy): domain Eukaryota; kingdom Metazoa; phylum Chordata; class Actinopteri; order Cypriniformes; family Cyprinidae; genus Puntigrus; species Puntigrus tetrazona. The sequence continues at coordinate 3,478,221 of NC_056717.1, read as the reverse complement.
CAGAGAATGTGCACTAGGTTTTTGCATATATTTGTATATATTTATGGAATATATTTTTGTTTTGTTTATGAATTACAAAAACATTTTTTACGGCTTAGTTCCCTTTCTATAATCTAACAAATGCATAAATGTTCAAAAAAAAAAAAAAAAAAAAAAAAAAAAAAATATATATATATATATATATATATATATATATATATATATATATATATATATATATATATATATAGGTCTTTATTTCTGTATAGTGGATCATATGTCTTTAATTTAAGCTCCGGACATGAGCTAATACTGGAGCCGTTCTCTTTCTTTATGTAATTAATTTTGACTTCTGCTGGGTTCAGATTATCGGCGCGCGTCAGCTCAGGTTAATTGTTTGTAACCCGGTGTCAGAGAGAGTTATGAGAGAGAGCAGGACCTCGTTTGACCGCAGCTCTTGTGAAATGTGTCAGAATCGGCCGAGCTTCTCCGGCAGAGAGCCCAGTGACCTCCGCTGAAAAACAGCCCGCTTTATCACGCGCCGCGCGAAAGAAGAGCCATCACTTACATGTAAAACCAGGGTTAATTATATTTATATATTCTAGAAGACGGGTCACTTTCTGAAATATGCCATGAATGTTAATGAAGGAGACAGAAATGGTTGGAGCAATAATCAAAGTACTTCGGGTTACGTGCAAATCAGCGCCTGTCGAAAATAAGAGCGCTTATTGTGGGAATAATGTTCAGCTTACTTTAAAGGAATGTACTGTTTTTTGGACACTTGATTACATGTTAGTTGCAATTGCACAGTTTAATTCATATTAAATGCATTTTGTGTGTTCTTCAAAGTGAAATGTGTTTTAAACGTACTTTTATAATTAGACATTTGTGATAATGAAGTTGCAATTTAGTTTATTAATAATCAAGTGCACTTGGTCAACAACTTTAAAACATGACAAAAGATGAACGAACCTAACGACTTAAAGTGCGCTTTCAGGATATTTAAGACCGGTCCTAGATTAAAAAAAGCCCAGGATATCTCACTGTTTGGGCACTGTCCTAAACGAACAAAGACCTAGTCCTGGCTTAAAACGGTCCAAAGCCGCAGATTAAACCTTTAAAGCGTAAAAGCGCTGAGGTGATTGCGCCTCTCATGGGCCTTCATTAGGAGATAAGGCCTGTTAGGATCAGGAGATAAGGCTTCGAGGGAGAGAGCAGGAAGCCGGGGATCACTTGCCCTCCCCTCAACGCCTGCGTCTCGGAGTCTTTGAACTGTGAGCGTGAGAAGGGCCGAGCTCAGGGGACGTCGGCTTGTATGCGGAGAGAACGAGCGGCCACCTCTTAATCTCGTCAGCTTCTCCACATGAACACATGCAAACACGTCCCGTCACCCCCTCGCCGGCGGGCCGAACACCGCCGAACACCGCAGCCGTGACCTTGAAGTTTTTAAGCAGAAGAGGCCATGACGTATGGCTTATTTTCATTTTAATGATTCGGTTTAAATGTGCATTTTATCGCATGGAATGATTTTATCATCCTGCAAAATAATCTTGAAACAGTTTCATATTGGAAGGGGTTTTTTTATATAGCGTCTCTCATATTGATTTCCTGTCGAAGGGTTTATGTATTTCTCAAGAACATGACTGGTATCATATTTTACTTCAATAACAAAAGATGATTAAAACATATTTGTATTTTGAAAATTAAGCTTATTTATATAATAATTAAAATTTGTTTTTATTTATCATTTTTAATTGTTAATATTATTATCGATGGATAATCATATAATTGTTTATTATTAAAATGATTATTTCTGCTGTTGTTGCTTTTGTTATTATAATTATTATTATTATGATTTATTTTTTTTGCGTGCTATATTTTCATGACAAATACGTATATATATATTTATGTTAATGTAAAAAGTATATATATAAAAAATATATATATATATATATATATATATATATATAAATAAATGTAAAAATGTTTTTGTAATGTATAAATAAAACTAATATATAATGGAGATATACTTTTTATTTTTAAAAATGTATTAAAATTTTCCATTTACAATTTTATTTATGCTTCTTTTCTCTTCTTAAATTTAAAATATTTTATTTTTTTGTTAATTACATAGATTTCAATATAGTATACTATATATATATATATATATATATATATATATATATATATATATATATATATATATATATATATGTGTGTGTGTGTGTGTGTGTGTGTGTGTGTACATTATACATTATATTCTTAGCACGGCACTGGTTTAAATGAACAGTTGTCAGATCAGTAAAGAAGTCACAGTGAAAAGCGGCAGCTCTCTGTTGGCTCTATGGATTTAGACAGGACTTTGACGTTTCCTCTTCCTGTTTGTCCTCTGCCCTGTCCGGCTGATGTGTGTGAGCGAGCACACAGGACCCCCAGAGAGAGTTTAGCTGTCTCACCCAGCGCCCGGCCCCACGTGGACGGCTTCAATAGCTGCAGGCTACAGGCCGCGTCTGCTCTATTGTTGAGAGGAGCCAGAGGCCCCGAGCTCTCCTCCCACCATCATCATCATCATCTGATCATCAACACTCAGCAGACAGCTTTCCTTTCCCCCCAAAAAATACAATACAGCACAGGCGGGATATTTGAAATATCGAGTCACTATATTACAGAACTATAAACTAGATTCACAGAACTCCACTGAAAGAAATGCTACAAACAATTTATTTTTAGCTTTTTTTTTAAATGTATCTCAAAGAGACTACTTGCATGCACTTACCTTAAAAGCACTTAAAAGCAATAATTTTTTTACAGTGCATTTTTTTATAGAACTTGAAATTAAACTCAATTCTAATATTCCATGCCTTGCAATTATGGATTTCACATATTTGTCGCATTGTAGTGTCAAATTATTGTAGAGCTTATAATAATAGGTTCTATGATTATTTGATAGTTCAACTGAATTCCATATTCTAGAATACAGAATTATAGAGTTTAAAAACGTTATAGAACCGTAGTTTCCTTACGTTAGAGAATGTGAGGAAGTCTAAACATTACAGAACGTGGAACTATTGTGTGACAACTCATTATTATAGATTAAATATAATAAAGTTACAATGTAAAAAACGTTACTGAAATCAATATTTTAAATACTATTACATTATAAAATGTGAGATTATTTATAGATTCAATATATCGAAAATGAGTCGAAAAAATTATTATGCGTTCAAAATGCGGATTAAAAGAAATATTGCAGAACATAGAATAATACAGTCTCAGATGTAATAATTAAATATGTATATATTAACAAAGTGTTATAGAAACTGGAATTACAAAGTCAAAATATTGTAGAATTGTGGAATTAAAAAACTAAATATTACAAAACTTGATTGAATCAAACTGAAATATTAAACAGTAAACAGTGAACTGCAATGTGAAAATGTTACTGAACTCTATATATATTTAGATAACAGCATAGAATGTAATTAAATGAATTATTATGATTCATTATATTATAGAAGGTGTCACAAATGTGGAACTTGAACTTACAGCTTGAATAAATATGAACGAGCAAAAAAACATTTCTATTATAATATTACAGAACCTAATACGGAGTCAAAATACTGTAGAAATCTGAATTATAGACTCTATATGTCTCATAATTCGCAGTTATGTCAGAAAACGTCCACAGAGCAGAGGGCCAAAGGATGACTTGATAATAATTTATGGCATGTAAAAATGAAATGAAAAAGCTGAAAATCAACAAACACAAGCTTTGTTGTAATTACTGCCGGAGGTCTCTCAGACACACAGCTGTGGATCTGTTCATGGTTGGGTGACACTTCTGCCGATCCCTCCCGCTCGCCCTCTTCAAACTCTCCTCCGGGCTTTATTGCCGAAGAAAGCATGCCGTGCGCATCTGTACAAATGAGAAGGACATTAGAGGTTTTAACGGGCTCGGCCTTCCATCAGCCAAGACTACACCTGGAGTAATGCGTGTAACCGGAAGCTTTGAAGTCTTGTTCGAACGGTCTCCGGGTCTCTATTCCACTTGGTTGTAATTCAACCCGATCCCAAGCAGAAAGCTCAGCTTTGGGTCGAACCTGGCGGACCACAAAACATGTCTCAAGCGTCATTTTTTCTAAATTGAGATATAGAACAAATAAGCTATGCATTAGCTATGCAACCTTAGCTATGCATATTAGTAGTGAAAAATCATGAAAAATGCTGTTTTGACCCGTGCAGTATATTTTTGGCTATAGCTATATACCCAAGCCATTTAAGTTCTGCCCTGGGTCGCATGCGATCGTTCAAATGTATGTAGACAATTAAGCACCTAAATACCACCAAGCTTGCAATTATAGTGTGAAAGTGCCTACTCGGTGTCAGTTTTAATAATGAATTAACCTAGCAATACGGTTAGTTTAGTTGGTTGCAGGCAGTATGTAGGCTGTTCTTCGCACAGTGGATCGTCTCAAATAAAGCTCTATCTTCCTCTGCTGGACGAACAGCGATATTGCAACTTGATTTTTAAAGCACTGTATTGGCATTAATGATTCACACAGCATTGTTAAAGGGTCAGTACAGAGGCGAAATAAAACAAGTGATCACAAACTGCCTGTATTTCTGATCATATCGTCTGTTTAGGACCTGATTGTATTCCAAATATTCCCAGCGGTATAAACATGCTCGCCTTTATGATTTGGTAGATATAGTTGTACTGGCGGAGCTGGGTAGTAATTGATTACATGTAATCAGATTCCAACAATTATGTATAGGCCTTCTTGTAATTAGATTACCTTTAAAAATAAAAAAATCGGATTACAGTTACTTTTTATCGATTGCACGAGTACGTGTTATTTACAAAACAGCAGTGAATTATTCAGAGTTTATTGATTCTCACTAATTCTTCTTTTTGGCTTTTAAATAGTCCTCTTTTTAAAAGTACAATTCTGCTTATACGCGTTCAGTTGAGATTCACACACAGATCAATCACTGGTCAGGAAATGGAGAGGTGACTCAGCATTTGACCAATGCATTTACAAAAATCGTTTCAGCTTTAAAGAAGCCTTCTCTCAATATACAACTACTGATGAACACATTCGCAGTCACTTTGGCGTATAGGATGTAGGAAAAAGCAATTTAAAGCGATTTAGGATGAGGCAGCAGAAGAATTTAAGGGGCATGAATACTTTCGCAACACACTGTCTTTGGAAGACATTTATCTCACAACTCGTTAAAAGGTAAAACAGTTTTGGAAACCTTGACGTAATGCAGTGCTCAATGCACTTTATGTTGATACTAACTGCAAATGGAATATATTTTCTTTCTGATTGTATTTTTATACCAATATGGCACAATATAACACTATGCACAACTTATGCATGAAGCAGGTTCTGTCATATTTAGCTCACTTACACAGTTCCGTGTGTAAAATAGTTAAATACTGTAGGTACACACACACACACACACACACACACACACACACACAGCATTAGTAAAAATGTTTAGAGGCAGGACTAAACTAATGACACTTGAAAACAGCTGGTGTGGTGTGCGGTTTCATTCACATGAAAATTCTATTCATTCCTCCTGCCTGACAGTAATGTTTACAAACAGAGAGATTCAGCTGAACATAGCTGGTCATGAATGAATGAAACCAAACTCACAATTGTTATATTTTATTCATGGTCATTATATCCCTCTTTAAACCATCATGGAAACAGACAGACTCCTGCAATCACAGCATGTGTTGCTAGTAAAGCCCGCTGAGAACTGTTCAACTGTTCTCTCAAACACAGCCAAAACGGCAGAGTGCTATTGCTTAACTGGATGTTTTTGCCTGGTCAACAATTTAGACTCTTATTGAAGGGATTTAAACATTATAGAGACTTAACTGGACAGTACAGCAAAACCTTAGCAACTGTATAGCAACACCCTGATAACCACTTTCCAGCATTATACTACTGTGATGTATAACATCATAACGTGATAACATTAACCAGCATGCTAACAATACTAAAAACAATGAGAAGCCTCAGCAACTTAGCACCCCACAACTACATTTCAACTTGCTAATAATGCTCAAAACAGCCATAACACCGTACCTCAGTGATTCTCAATTCCAGTCCTCGAGATGCCACTTCACAGGGTACCTACAGGACACCTTAGTAACCACATAGCAGCGCTAATAGCAAGCACCCACAACACCCCACAACCCCTCTTTAACATGCTAACAATACTCAAAACAGTCAAACACCTTAGCAACCACATAGCAACGCCTTGACAACCCCTCACCAAACCCCACAACCACGCTTCAACATGCTAACAATACTCAAAACAGTCAAACACCTTAGCAACCACATAGCAACGCCTTGACAACCCCTCACCAAACCCCACAACCACGCTTCAACATGCTAACAATACTCAAAACAGTCAAACACCTTAGCAACCACATAGCAACGCCTTGACAACCCCTCACTTAACCCCACAACCACGCTTCAACATGCTAACAATACTCAAAACAGTCAAACACCTTAGCAACCACATAGCAACGCCTTGACAACCCCTCACCAAACCCCACAACCACGCTTCAACATGCTAACAATACTCAAAACAGTCAAACACCTTAGCAACCACATAGCAATGCCTTGACATCCCCTCACTAAAGCCCACAACCACGCTTCAACATGCAAACAATACTCAAAACAGTCTAACACCTTAGCAACCACATAGCAATGCCTTGACAACCCCTCACTTAACCCCACAACCACGCTTCAACATGCTAACAATACTCAAAACAGTCTAACACCTTAGCAACCACATAGCAACGCCTTGACAACCCCTCACTAAACCCCACAACCACGCTTCAAAATGCAAACAATACTCAAAACAGTCTAACACCTTAGCAACCACATAGCAACGCCTTGACAACCCTTCACCAAACCCCACAACCACTCTTCAACATGCTAACAATACTCAAAACAGTCTAACACCTTAGCAACCACATAGCAACGCCTTGACAACCCCTCACCAAACCCCACAACCACGCTTCAACATGCTAACAATACTCAAAACAGTCTAACACCTTAGCAACCACATAGCAACGCCCTGGCAACCCCTCACTAAAGCCCACAACCAGGCTTCAACATGCTAACAATACTCTAAAAAAACTGGACACCTCAGAAACCCCATAGCAACGCCCTGACAACCACTCACAATTGAAAATGTAAAAAATGTCCACTCAAAGCAGCTAGTCGCACGTGTTGATAAAGAAGGGTTGGGTGAAGTGGGGGTCATTTGGATTGTGTACTCAGAGCTCTGTTCTCTTTGTCCAAAATCATTTACACATTCAGTGACACACAGAGAATGTTCGATGCTCAACAACAGCGCTATTGATCCGTGTGTTAAAGGCCATTTTCCCACTCACTACACTTTCAGCTTTACTGTCTGGGGTCCTGAGCTATTTTCGTCCGTCTCCCCATCTCCACCCCCACTCCTCCTCCTCCTCCTCCGTCTCTTGTCATCATCCCTCCATCAGAAGTGCCTCCATTCTTCATGCTGCTTTCAGGCGCTCAGAAGCATGACAAACGGGTGCATTAGCGGGCTAATTAAGGGAGATCAGGGAGTAAGAAAGTCTTATGAGGCGCCCAGGCGTGGCTTTCCAAATGAAAGCACCCGTAATTTGCATGAGAGGTAATTGAATTGCCTGCAGTGAGAGGTGAAGTGAGTGGGAGGGGAACGGGATGGAGAATCTGTGCAATAATATTCCAGAAAGCCCCTCTTGAACTCTGCATGCCAAGGGTTTCACGTCAAATGTTTGGCCGGGTGCTGGATTTCAGTGGAAATAACAGAGCTTCATGGCTCTGTTAATCAAACACGCATTCTGTGTGTGTAACAGAAATGAATTACAGACCTAATTACATACAGGTATTTTTAAAAATAGAAGTACAATGTAAAAACATGTGCGTTCACAATAAGTGGATCGTATCAAATGATTCATTTAAATGCAAGTACATAGTAGCTGAGGTCACCTAATGTAAAGTAGGACCGTTTTTTTGTTTTGTGTTTATTAATTTCACTAGGATGACGACAAACAAAAGAGTGGAGAAAGAAAAAAGAAAGACTGGGAGGTTCTTCTGAAAATACATTGATGTGGGCTCAGTGGGAGGAGTATACTGGGCTAAAATAATCTAAAACTATTAAAAATAGAAAAAACAACAACAAACTTTATATTTTTGTAAACTGTATATTTTTATACTTTAAAAACATTTATAGGTTTAAAATAATATACCTTATTGTGCATAGAAACTATATATATATATATATATATATATATATATATATATATATATATATATATAGGCTACATTTATTTCCTAAAAAAACATGACAATTAATACCGTAAAATATTACTACAATTTAAAATATATTTATGTGCATATATTTTAAAATGCAATTTATTGTTGTGATCAAAGCTGAATTTAAAGCGTCATTACTCCGGTCTTCTGAAGTCACACATTTGAATATGATTTGCTGCACAAGACACATCGCTTAATAATACCATGTTAATAATAGGTTGAAAAGAGTTGAAAAAACAATACAAGTAAAAAAATAATGAAACAAAACAGTCAACTGTCACAAATTGATAAAATAATACACTAAAAATGATGTTCTTTATTTCACTTGTTGAAAAAGTGTACCAAAGCTAAGAACTCAAAGACTAATACGGCAGTATGTTATCCCCAACATAACATTACGTTTCATTTGTGATGTCATTATTTTGAAGCATGTTGCATACAAGTGACAGGCGCTTTAATGATGCAACATCAAAACTAATGCAAGCAAGTCTGCAATGCTCTGTGAGGTTCTGCATACAAATTATGACCATTAAGATTCACTTTCATTAACCAGATAAGCACATTCGTCCTCCAGATTTGCATTTGTTGATAAAGGTTACAAGCCAAAAATACCCTTCCCTGACCTGCACACTTGAGAACCGCGTGGAAAAAAAATAGCGATTACACTTTGAGAATTGACAATTATATGGTGGAAAATTAAAAAGAATCATCTGAATTAGTAAGATAATTGTTCGCAGTCTCTTTTAATGGGCTTGTCGATGATTACAGCCCGTCTCGGCCAATCAGATCGCACGGCCGCGGGAGGGAGAGGGGAGGGAGGGGCTTCTCACGGTGTGATAAAATGAACATGTCAATCATGTTAATTTCAATGAGTAAATTAGAGAGAGGAGCTCATTGTCAGCATGAATAAATCTTGATGTGTTAGCCGTGACCTGGAGTCATGATGGGATGGTGAAGGATGGATGCAGATATTCAGATGAGAGAGAGAGAGAGAGATAATGTAACCCGAATATGAAACTACTTGATGAGTAAACTAGTTCAATCATTTTCCCGCTGATGACTTGGTTTAATGGCGTCAGTAAAACCTTCCCACTTGCCTTACATGAGTATGGCAGCACACAATGACAATTCTGCTTAATTAGGTCGACCTGCTTCATCAGTACACGGGCTGCTTTTTGATCAATTGGACTCATTTTACAACAGCATAGACTCCAACAACTAACATATATATATATAAATATATATCAAATAAATGCTCATGCAGCACTGGCTACGCAATATCCGAGTACGTTCTCCATGCTCGTTCTTTGATAGCTGGTGAATTTCAGATTGAGGACGATATGCTTTCTCAACAAAACGTCCAATAGCTTCAAACGTACCGCTGTTTTAAAAGAATTAAGATGAAGATAAGCATATTTTTTTCAGGTGATGTTCTCGTCATGGTTTTTGGTTTTTAAAAAAATCTTCATTAAAAGATCATTTTGGTCATTTTAAAGAGTTGGTTCACCCAAAAATGAAAATTAGCCTTTATTTTACTTAATCCTAGGTGTTAGTGACTTTTTTCTATTAGATGAATGCGATCTAATTCATATTAAAAGCTGTCCCGGCCCCTCCAAACCTCCAAGTTTTGTCTAATTATTTTAATTTATTATTTTTTTTAATGGTTAACAGATGAAGGCATAAAACTTAATTAATTTATAATTTAATTTACCTATTTTTTTCATTTTAGTAGGCTAGTAGTAGTAGTCGTAGTGGGCTATATACATTCTATTAAAAAAACAGTTAAATAAACCAGTTATAAATGTGTAAACCAGGACAGTTAGCGTTTACAGCGAGAGAATTACATGGATATGGTACTAAATAGTTAGATTTATCATTTTAGGCTATAGAGTATTTTGATTAGGTATTATTTTCATTAAATTTAACGTTAGTGGGGTACGTTTTACAGATCAGTTTGCCATAACACCTTGTCAATGGCTCTAATTTATTTATCTTTTTAAATACATTAATAGGCCTATAACAGATATTGTTGTGTATCGTAGACTGGACTGTTTACAGGTTTATACAGTTGAAACAGCGGGGCGTCTCTGTGACTTAAGGTGATAATTAGCCTATAGGCATAATGACTTCAAATTTAACCGGACTTTTATTTTGACGGGTGGCCGCGAGCCTGCGCCGTTCATTTTTAATAGTTTAATGAAAACTCCGTGAGATTCCGCGCTAAACAGACAATTACTTTTTTATTAACGGCTTCCCGGTTTCCGAATTTAGGGACTTTTTTTAAACGTGAATAAAATGAGGAGTACAATAATTTCTAATCACGTGAGCTTATATTATTTTCAGAGTAGAACATAGGTAACATAACAAATGTTTAAAATGTTAAATTTTACAATTTTTATGCACAAAATGAACGTTCAAATGTGATGTCTGATGCAGGTCACAAAAAAGTTGGCACGGGGTCAACAAAGGGCTGAAAAAACAAATTTTTTTTTTTAAAAACTTTAATATAGCATCTAATTAATTAGCTGTAACATGATTAGCTATAAAGGCGTGTCTTAAAGAGACAGAGTCTCAGAAGTAAAGATGGGCCATTAAACAGTTCTTATGTTCTTTATGTTTTATTGCGGATAGAATACTGGCTCGTGCTATTTGAAAGTCTTTTTCTTCTATTTGAAAAAACATCCCAACTTTTCCTAAATCCAGTTTATATATATATATATATATATATATATATATATATATATATATATATATATATATATATATATATATATATATATAGCCAAATCACAAAATTGTCATTAATAACAAAACATAGGAAAAATATTATAGAATAGGAATGATTGATTATTGTCAAGCATTGTATTTGATTTTTCAGCCAAGAAGTAATAATGAAAAAAATAAAATATATATATATATATATATATATATATATATATATATATATATATATATATATATATGTGTGTGTGTGTGTGAATTATATAACTAAAAAAATACACACACACACACACATATATGTATATATATATATATATATATATATATATATATATATATATATATATATATATATATATATATATATAATAAAAAAATAAGCCGTATTTTAGATTTTTTTTTTTCTTTTTAAAACAAAAATCAAAATGAACATGCTTACTGACAGCAGAAAAATTTATAAAATTGAAAGAAAATAGCATTCTTTATTGAAGAGATTGGTGAAGATATTATGCAAAACCAATTATTTGTATACGGGGCGCCTTTTTTAAAACAAAACACAAAATCTGCTGCTCCATCCTAAAACCCCTCAGTGTTCAGCCCTGCTTCCTCAAATTGCAGCTAAAGCAAACGTACCACTAAAGGACACGGGATTCAGAATGAATCAAACAAGCTATTAATTTTTTTTTGCTCTGTTCTTCAGGAAGCAGGAAGAGAAGGAGCGCGTGAGAGGTCCATAAATCAGGCCCGGGCTGGCCGTTCACGTGCCGGCTTTAGGAGAGGCAGGACGAGTGGCCCCGCGGGTCCTTCAGCGAGCGGCCTTCTCCTCCAGGACCGTCGAGCAATAAGAGAGGAAGGAAGCGCTCTCGAGTGCCTCGGGGAGACTTGACATTTCTGCCGAGACGTGATACAGCACCAAACTCTCGCTCGAGCGGCAGATAGTCGTCGCTTTATAACGCGCGACGAAGGTAAACAAACGCGCTTCTCAGAATGTGAAAAGAACCCGTATGTGTTCATTGTCCTCGCGAAGGATAATCTGTCTTCCGAGTCTCGCCGTTATTGCGAACCCCATCATAGTTTCCCTACAGGTTCAGCCCCATCCGTTTTTCCTCCCAACTTTATGAGTTTTCCAGCAGCCTCGTCCACGGAGGATGTCCCCAGCGTCCCTGCTTTGATCAGGACATGCGTCTCGTTAGCTCCGTGTCCGCTTGATCTGAAGTAATAACGTCTCGGTCCTCGTGCCGGTGGTCTTCTTGGACGTGCTAAAGACGACAGGTGTCATTATTTTTCTAGAATGACAAAAAACCTGCATGCAGGCGCGGCTGATAAAATAATACACACTCCGGAAAAGACGGGTGGTTTATTGTCGAAAGTGCTTCATTCAGTCAGACTGTCCGTATTTAGAGTTTAAAAGTAGCCATGAAAAACTATTATGTGAATTTTCAGTCACGTCTCTCATTTTTTATCACCCAGTTGGAAGAAGTAGTCATAGCTTTGATTAAAAATGGTATCAGTTGTCTTGTGTGTGTATTTATGGGATGTGTAGATAATAGAAGTTACATTTAAAGGACAAAGACGAAGCGTTTTAAAGCTGTTAAAAGGCTGATCGGTCCTGTGCTGTGAGAAGCTAAACTACTCCACATGCAGTTTAAAAAAAAAAAAAAAAAAAAAAATTGCTCATGCATGTATATATTTAAGAAAATATGTTTATATATTAAATATATTTGTAATATAAATTATATGAATATAAATATATGGCTGTAAATTCATACAAATATCTTCTAAATATATGGTATGTGTGTGTCTGTGTATGTATATGTATATGTGTGTGTGTAAATATATATAATATATATATATATATATATATATATATATATATATATATATATATATATATATATATATATATATATATATATATATATATACACACACACACACACACATATAAACAAAAACTTTTACTTTGGATATGATTAAAGTGACAGTAAAGAACTTTACATATTATTATTATTATTACAGTTATTCCAGTAAAACTACTGAGATATTAGTGTAGTTTTTTATTCATATTTTTAGGGTTTTTTTTCAAACTACATTTTTAAATTTGTTTTTGAAGTTTTTGTCATTTTGTTTTTAAATATGTCATATCGTTTTTATAATTTTTTATTTCAGTTATGTTAGTACGGCAAGCTAAAATAAGCTTTTTTCAATTGATTTAAGATCATTTTAAGTGACAGAAGCTGTTGCATGGTTTTAGTTTTAGTATAACAACCCTATTACATTCTTACATAACAATAATAGTAAAATCTATTTTAAGAATCCTAAAAAGCTGTTTTCAATACTGATAATAGCATGAAACGTTTCTTGAGAAGCAAATGTAAAATCTCAAAACATTTAAACATATATTAAATCAGTAACACGATAAACATGAAAATGCGATTCAGTCTTAATTCGCAATATCGTGCGCATGTGAAAATGCTTCTGAAAATATGCAATAGCCTATATCTTGCATGTTGAAGGCACAGCGTGTTTATATCATATTTTGTTGCGCTCATATTAAACGCCACACATCATTTTCTTTTAGATGCAAAAGCAGTCTTCTCAAAGGTTTGCTTGACCTCTCCGCCGCTAGATGGCAGTGTTGAGCGTGGTATGCTTCCGTCTAATTATTGCTTTTACATGCTCAGACACTTAATTACAGCCCTGAAAGATATTGCTGCTGTCTAAAATCCTTTATGGATCTCATCATCGCTGTATTTCCTGATAGAGGTTTCCTTTATGCTGTCAATGCGTTTCTAAATTGTAGAACCACCATTTAATTAATTGAGGCGAGAGCACTATAAAGCGTCGCTCAAAATAGCACGCCCTCCTCGCAGCCCTGCCAAACACCCTTTTCTGGCTGTCCTTTTCCCCTGGCTTTCTTCATTCAAAACGCGCTTCTTCGAAGAAATTTCAACAAGAAAGCGCGCTTCGAGACACAGGCGACTCCGTTCAATCTCATCCGTCACCTTTTAAAATCGCCGCCACGGATATCGTTTATTACGGTTCGATCTGTTTCGGACTTCGTTTCGTTGTGTTTAACAGAAAATGCGCTTTGCCACAGCTCCGGTGACCTCTGACCCGGGGACGAGCGGAGCCGGCAGGCGCCTGGAATCAACACCTGCGTGATGCGGCTGCTGCGTAGAGATGAGCCCAAATGCGAAACAGGGTGAGGTTTGATTAAAGCGGAGCCGTAACTTTGTCGGTTTAGATGCATTTTTGGTCGCATTTGAGTTTCGCCTGAAAACACTGCTTATTATTACAGGTCGTTGTTAGGAGCGAGCTGGATTAAGGGAGCCATAATAAGGTAATGCAGAATAAACCTTTAATACGTGCTTTATGAATAGCTGATATGCTAGTCGTATGCCTAATAATAAGCAACTGGTGAGAAGTGGTGTCTAAACTAAAGTCCTATTAAGAGTCATATCTTCATGAATCATACGTAATCATAAAAACTAGTCAAGTGTATCGTACTGTATGTATGACACTCATCGTACCGTAGTATTACCTACTGGTAAACTAATAAAGTATACTTGAGTAGTGCGTTGTAGTGTAATACACCTTACAGTTGTAGAAAACCTAATACAGCATCGGGAAAAGTAATGTGTTTATAAGACCACAGCAGCTATAGAGTTACCTCAACAAATTAATTGAAGTACTTTAGTATGGTTTAAAAACACCATAGTGCGTGCTATAAATGATGGTGTTTTTTCACGCGGGCATGTAGACATTCAAAACATTGAGCGAACCGCGTTAAAAGCGAGTTAAGTGCGTTTATTGGTTTATTTACTTGAATCGTCATCAGGCGTAGTCAGGTGGCAGAACGAGCCGAAATGCAAAAGTAGAGTGTACTTTGTTTGTCGATGCCGGGACGAACTGGACACGGCGGGTGGGTATTCTCGCTTGTTTCGTTGTCATTGGGTTAAGTCAGATTGCTCACGAAGGTGCTCGAACAAGACAAGACGCGCAATCGGAGAGGACGAGTCACAGGGGTTCGGTTAAATCCCCAACCGTAAGTACCTCTACAAAAGAACGGATGCGAAACGCTCAAAGCTGCCCTCTTTGCGTCGGTTTTTGGATCGCGAGGTAAACCCTCCAAACATGACATATACACAAAGGGATTAGTCTTGTATGACCTGATTTACACCGCAGATGCACCGGCCCACTCTCCCTTTGTCCGCTTAGTGTTTTTGTTTGAGGGTGAAGCACGGAGATCTTCAGGATTTGTACTTTGTGACAAAGGAAATGTAAAATATGCCCTATTTCTTTTCATGAGGCGCCAAATATGCCATACTCCCAAGAAGACAATAATACGAGGCCGGGTTATAAGATCACACGGACGAAGATGGGCCACAGGAACTACAGCGTTTTACCCAAGACATCAATCTAGCTCTGAATTCCAGGATTATGTGAAATTAATTCAGTTTTAGCGGGCCGAGGAACAGATGGCTGTTTCATTCAGGACTCAGGCTGGTTTTGTTGCCTGGCAATCTCTTCCCAAACCAAATCAGAGACCGTAAACTGTCACTTAGGGCCGCCGGAATCTCATTTCCCCACACAACTCCAGCCACGAGATCGACGGTCTCTCTTCACGCCCGCGCCGCTGCCCCCTGCTAAGAGCGCTACGCAAAACAGGGAAGGCCTTCGGATTAATTGACATTTCATGAAATTATACCCAGCAAACCCCTTTCAAGATACGGCGAGGCCGAGCGGAAGATGTATCGCGCACTTTCTGTTCCGAACCTTTAAATCCTAGCGCGGAGTGGTAATAAATGCCACGGAGAAAGTTTTAAAAGAAAGCGTTTTGGAGACGCGACTGAGGTTAATGGGGGAAAATTGATAGTACCGTTGATAAATGCCATGGTGGATTCTTTATTACATGTGGAAGTAAAAGAGAAAAATGGTTTTGTTGCTCAAAGACATATAAAGTTCGAATAAAGGGGTAGTTCACCGGGGAATCGTTTTTATTCCCTCGTGACAATTTCATGTCATTCTGTCGATTATTGCAAGAATTTTCACACCGTGCGGTGAACGGTAAGGATACTAGAAATGAAAAGCTTTGGCGTACAGAGAAGCGCGCTGTTAATGGTCCCAGTTTACGAAAAATGGCTAAAGTTGCACTATTTTTGACGCCGGGCCAGTAGATGGCGATGTCACTTTGCAATGAAACTATGCGTCTGCACAATATGTATAACTACAGACTAAAAATGACAAATTCGCATTTACACAGTATACAAAGAGACAGTATCGTTTAAAAAAAAACTTGCTCTTAAAGCATAAAACATTTGTGTTTTAAGGTCATCAAAATTCAATTGTAACAGTCGAAACGCGTATAAAGTGCCTTGTAAACACCCTCTAAAAGTACATATTCTGATGCAGAACAGAGATGAATTAAAGTTGTGTGCTAAAACAGCTATTTAGAAGATTTGGCCGTCTCTTTTCGTCTTCATTGGAAAAAGCAAAAGCTAAAAGCATAAATAATGGCTAAAGATTGACAGATAGGCCTACTTCATAATTAAAGGACCTAGCCTAGTCGGAAATTTACAATAAAAAGTCTCGTTATCGTCCCGTAAAAGCAGTATTTGCACTGTACTCCAAGATGCATCGAAGAGTATCGCGGCACATGTTCGATAAATGTGTTCATTTACATTCACATTTAAATGATCGACTTTTAATTCATTTTACTTTATGGTAAAACTTTCCTAAAAACGATACTGTAGACAGTTGGCTCCCTAATGTAAAAAGAGCAGTATATTGTGTAGAGGGGCACACTTTCTCTCACACACAGCTCGAATTCAGCTGCATTTCTCTGTGCTTCAGCTTGCTTTAGTAAAGGCGGGAGTTTACAGGAACAGCAGGCAGGCCCGGCCACATCACGCGCGGAGCGACACAGGAATGCATTGTATGTGTAAGAGACAGGGCAGATGAGCGAACTAGTGCCTAAGTTAATTAAAATCCTTCCTCCCCCGGATGTCTCAAAACCGCTCGGCGGTCCGTAAAAAACGAGCCGCGTAACATTTCACGGAAAGCCGATCTGAAACGCAGCGAGCGGACGTCGAGCGGCTTCGCTGCATTAAAAAGCCCCGAGTGTCACACATACACGCAAGCGAGCCGCGGAGGAATCCTGAAGGTTGTCAGCGCGCGCTGCGGCTCTGAAAGCACACACAGTAAATTGAAGCGAGGATCGCGTCGAAAACCCGGAGCGGAGCGCGATGTTATCGAGGGAGGAAAAACCTCCACGAAAGAACGCCGAGGCTTAGATTTGAAACGGGAAGCGGCCGCTTAAAGAGCGGCGCTGCCGAGAGAGTCACACAATAAACATAAAGCTTTGTTTTTTGATTTTAGACGAGCGAAGCGTGCTGAAAGGCTCCCAGTCCGAGCTGATGGCTGTGGTCTCTGGGGAACAGGACTCTCTGTACTCTGACCTCTAGATACATTGATAGTTCTGGTAATGCAACGGGAATATGCGCACTCATGCATTAGTCGAAGTTTTATAGTTTGAAACGCTTCAGACAATACCAAGTCTTGCTTTGAATCTACTCATACAGGCATTTCTTATTATTTTCTAAGGTGATTAATTATTGCCAGTTATATATTACAGCGTACACTGTAACAAACAGCACCATGCATTTAAACAAATTAAATATTAAGAACAAACAAAATAGCTTTTTTATTTCTTTATTATTTTATAAAAATATGTACCATTTACATAATATTGTAAAATATTATTATATTATTACGTTTGGAATATATTGACGCTGCGTTTAATGATATATTATTTTTAATATATTTTATATTATTATATAAAAAAGCGCAATGGCTTGTATGAGCGCCGCCTTCCTTCAGCTAGACCTGCAGCGGTGTAAAGACCTGTGAGGAACCCCATGCCGCTTTCTGGCACCCGAGCACACCAGACAGGGGTTCCTCACATTCATTTCTGTCATTTGACTCAAGTATTTGGGATTCCCGGCCAAATCTTTCTGCTTCCTGTTGATTAGCTCCTGCTATTCTGGCTCCAGGAGCGTCTGCCAGTAACATGGCTCTCTGGCACAGGAGGTCTGAGAGACGGCTGCTAAGAAACGCCTCATCATGTGGAATGCGACGGGAATTCAATCAAACGTTTGGGCGCCTCTGAACGCCGCGGCACCTTTCACTTTATTCTGGAGAATACGGAAAAGTCGGTTCCCTTTATACGGTGCGACTAGACCCTTTTCCTGTTCCAGCTGCACGCTGCAAAATAATAAGTAAAGAAATCAATTCTGTGTTTATTGAAAGTGTACAGGTGTAAGCCCCCCCCGAATATCATTTATTAATTTATTTTATTATTAGAATATATTTTGCATGTTACATTATGTTTGTGACAGAAGTTATTTATATATATATATATATATATATATATATATATATATATATATATATAATTATTTTTTTTACATATTTTACACTGTAAAAAGATGAACTGGTAATTTTCTTGTCCAGTTAACCCTAAAAAACAAGTGTAATGCAAAATAAAATGCAAAATACAGGTAGAACGTCTGAAAATAAATAAATATGGAAAATTCCTTCATGTTAGTACAGTACATTGTATTTTTACATTTTTTCTACAGTGTCTTCCATTTCTTTGCACAAACATAAGAGTTATATTTATAGCATGAGAAAATGAAGTGAATATTAGGACATTTTGGGACAAGTAAGCTTATTTTATTATATAATTGTCCTTATTTTTTGCATTTTTCTTATGTGTTTTCCCTTCATGCAAAAATAAGAGATGTATTTATAGCACGAGAAAATTAAGTGCATTTTTACGACATTTCAGGACAATTAAAGTAACTCACAGGCGTCATCGTTTTTATTGCAGAAAACTGTTTGTGACCCTCGACCACATAACCAGTCAGAAGGGCCAGCTTTTCTACGTCGCCTGAGCGCTGAATGAATACCTCCTTTAGATACTCGCCTTCAAAGTCGTCCAGATGAAGTTCTTCCTAATCAAAACGTACTTCGTGAAACATGATCTCTACTTAAAAAACGATTTTTGCCATTAAAGAGAAATCCGTAATTTTGACTCGTGCGATGTTTTTTTGGCTATCGACACAAGACAGGTCCGTTGTGTTTTAGAAGGAAATCCTCCTCGAGTCTCTCTTCTTCAAACGTTCACCATGTGTTACGCAAAGAGCTACAGTCTAATCAAGACTTTCTTATCAAGCTACGCATTAGCTGCGCAGCGTAACGCTCGAGGCCTGGCCGCTTTTGTCTGCTCGATGGGCGTCCAAGAGAAAGGTCAACATCCTTATCCCTCGCGCTGCCTCCTGCGTTTTGATTCCTCCTGCATTAGCATAAGCCACATCCACCCCGTTTAACCCCCGACACCCCCCGCGCTCTCTGCTCCCTCCGTTCTCTGTCCTCGGCCTCTTCCTGATTGTCACGTCTGGGTGTCACAAAGTGCCGGGTCGCCCCTCCTCTGCTCGCCCAGCTGTCGCTGGTTACATAATAGCGAGGCCTTGTTGTGTTCGGTGTCTGGCTTTGTGCGCCTGTCACCGAGCATGATTGCGGGCGAGATTAAGCAGTGGGTGAGAAGACGCCACGAAGGGCTTTCTACCTGCCTCCCAGCGGTGGAGACACAGATCTGAGGGCCGCCGAGGAAATCGGAAGCTCTTTTAGCGCTCGCTCTCACACTGGGATTGGTCCGTGATGTGTCTGAACGGCTCCACTGCATTAAAGGAGCGGAAAGCGCACCGCGAGCACCGTTTGATTGGTCGCGACCTTTGTTTCCGTTCGCTTTGGAAAACGATGCGATACAAAATGCGTGGCTGCGAGGAGATGATCCGACTGAGATCTTTTGTTGATGTTTCATTGTGTTTTGGTCACGTACGCGCACGCAAAATACTGTTTGCTCAATGCATTTTATTACGGAAAAGGAAAGCGGTTCCACTCTGTTCGGGTAGGTTCAGTCAACGAGGCTGACCCAGGTAAAAAACAAGCACAGAGTTTTGTACTTAATGACTCTTTAGTACTTCTTAAGATACACTTAAGATCAACTAAGTGTACTCAACTGTTCTGTTTTGAGACGCCGTGAATATGAACTAAAATGCACTTTTAACATACCATCTCTGTTGTTAAAAATGTATTTAGTTACCACTTGTAGCACACTTGAGTGCACTATTGTATGAAAGATGCTTTCAAGTGTGCTACAAGTGGTAACTAAATACATTTTTAAAAACTAGTGCTGTCAAAGGAATGATTGCCATTAATCACATCCATAATGTATGTGTGTATATTGTGCGTATTTATTACGTATACATATATATTTATGAAAAGTATGTTTGTTAAATATATTTACATGTAATATAAAATATACGTTTAAATACATTTATATGTATGTAATAAATATGTAATAAATAATATACACAATACCCACATTTTATTTAAACAAAATAATTATTTTGTCTGCAATTAATGACGATACGTCGTTCGACAGCATTTAAATAAATAATGTTTTGTTCAACACAACCGCTTAAAAAAAATAAGTATTTAAAACGATCATTTTTGTCATGACTTTGTTGTTCTCATCATCATCATCATCAACATGTTGTCATTACACAAGCAAAAAATGTAGAAATGATTGTCTCCAACAAAACTGAACATTAAACAACTTTGCTCTGTTACTAATGCCAATGATTCTAATGACACACAACTTAAGACTTAACACAGAAAACTACAAACAAACACAAACAATATTTTGGCGTTTTCCAAGAAATTTGAATACCATCAACGACGAAATATCTGGTCAGTCAGTGTTTTCTTTCTGTAATAAAGTTAGGTTCACTTCGGTTCTTCTTGCACCTCGCAGATTTAATCTGAATCTCAGTTTGTCAAATCTTGACACGTTTTATGGGAACTGTCACTTGCGTGAGACTCTGTTACAATACAGATAGACAAGACTCACTCACAACATCATGCAGCGTGTATAAAACCAGACTAGTTGTTAATGCGGTGACATAATTAAAGCACGAGACGGTCCACGGAGATCATGCAGCCCTAATGAGCATAAATCACACGCATCTGTTGACAGCAGTTTACCGAGTGATAGTGCTAATGAAGCTCAGTCACGTAGGTTTTCGCACCTATGGGATTTTTTTAGATTTGATACCAGAGTAAAGGTCAGAGTTCGGACCAAATAAGCCTGTTCAATGCAAAATTTCAATACAGAGTTCCTCGCCGAGAAATTGCATGTTTTACTCCTCCGAGCAGCATCCGCGCCTGTCAGCTTTGCTCTGAATTTGCGACATTGCAACTGGCATGTTATTCTGTTACAGCGTTCCCTTTCTTATTTGCTATCTAGTGGACAATAAAAATGCATCCAGACGTCCTCAAACTGAATTTTTTATAGTGCATTTTAGGTTTTGATTCACGGCTAATGCATCCGTATTGAAAATGAAAATCCAATTGAGGCGCTTGCTTAAACTTTTTCCCCTTTTTCGGTTAAGTCGGTGTTTAACGCTGTGGCAGATGGCAATCTTTCGACTTCATATATCTAATTGGGAGACGTATGCGAGCTTCTTGTAAACCTGCTTTAATAACAGGCTTATTGAGCTCGAAACTATAAATAAAGGAGCGAAAGGGTGCGGGGATTGTCAATTTACAGCAAGTTTCCCTGATTTCCCCTGGGTGTGGGTTGTTAATTTAATGCAGGATGGCATTGTGGACAACAGGGAATCCTAAAGGCCTTTTCAAATGCAGTCCAGCACTCTGGCTTTTGAAACGTGACCCGTTTGTGAGCAGATTTCACAGGGCCTAGGGGTGTGCGATATTTATCATCTGCTCTAATATCGTAACAGTTGTTGTAACATTATCGAGCATGTCGTTCGCTCTGCAGAAAACGAAAAATATGCCTCACAAATCCAAGCGCGAGCCTATTAGAAGGCAGTTAGAATGATCCTGTGAATCCTATGAATGTTTCAGAGTAACACTGAGTCGGTGAACCATCCATTTGAGTCGGCCGTTTTGAATGAATCGTTTGAATGAATGATTCAATAAATCGTTTGCCACCTATAAGCGGTTTTAGTGTCATTTTTGTTTATTCATGACAGACCTGAACCGACACAAAAACACACTCAGCAAAATAGTGTTTAAAAATCGTTCAATTAAATACGGTAAATATAGAAATACATTTTTTTTGCTCAATATTGCACTCCCCGTCAGTTCACAGGTGTCCTGTACACACAAGCACAGAAAACTGTTTTTTTTCCCATGCCTCTCTTCTTCCCCATCAGATCCAGACCAGCTTTTCTGTCTCTCTGCCGACCATAACAGGGAGCCAAGCCTTACATTAAATCTGTGTTTCTGCATAACGGGGCCTCTGGTGTTTTTTTTCTGGGCTGCTGGGCCTCTCTGTCTCTCTCTTTTGCTCTCCTTGCAGAGCAAGTGCTTTATTGCCTTATACAGGCAAATGCAGCCGTACTCTTTTATCTCTCTGTGTGCATAGACATATATATATATATATCAGTTGCTCAGTTATTGATCAGCGATTATGCTGTTTCTTGTTAACAGTATATGCTAGACATCACATCACTATTATTATTGCTCATACTGAGGATTTGAGCAGATCTTAAATATGAAACTTTTGTGCAGAAGTCAAACATCGACGATACCCTAGACATTAATAATACATTAGATTACACACAGTTAATGTTACTGGATGGTTTCCACCTAACAACCGCTGAAAACATCCTGGAAAACGCTTATAAACAGCCTGGCTATCAACTAGAACACCCTGGCAAACAGCAAGCAATGGTCTAGTAACTCTAGTAATGGTAGCTCTCTAGCAAAAGCTTAGTAATTAACTAAAGGATCTGTAGCCTAGTAACTACTTAGAACACTCTAGCAACAGTCATAACACCCTAGCAACCACCTAGCAATAGCCTAGTATCTACTTATAACACCCTAGCAACAGCCAAAACATCCTGGAAACATCAGCTGGAAAACCCTGGCAACCATTTAATAATGGTCTAGTACTTACAACGTAACAGCCAGAGCACCCCGATAATCACCTAGCAATAACCTAATATCTACTTAGAACACCCTAGCAACCACCTAGCAATGGACTAATATAGGCATACTGACTTAATATAACTCCATAGCAACAGTTTAGTAATTAACTAGAGGATCCTGGCAGCCACATTGCTGTGACCTGCTATCTACTTGGAGCACCCTAGCAACAGCCAAAACACCCTAGCAGCCACCTAACAGCTGCCCAATATCTACTCAGGGCATGTTAGCATTGCCTGGCAATGGCCAAGTATCCACTTTGAACCCCCTAACAACATCTAGAACACCCTGGCAACCACAAAGCAATGGCCTAAAATCTGCTTAAAACACCTGGCAACAACCGAAATACCCCAGCAACCTCACAATAATAGCCTTCTATTTACCAAGAACACCACAGCTATGGCCTAGTTAGAAGACCCTGGAAAAAAACCTAGCAACTGTCAGTAACTGCTTAGAATACATTCGCAACAGCAGAAGACCCTAGCAACCACCTAGCAATGGCTTAATACCTAGCTAGATTGATTGTCTTGAAGTGTGTTTGACACATTTCAGGGTTCTGTTCTGTCAAAGATGAAATAAAAAACTAAAAAAAAAACAATTTGAACATTGAAAACACTCTAGCAATGTCCTAGCAATCGTCTACTATCTACCAGGAGCACCCAAGCATAGTTATCAACTAGAAGACCCTGGCAACCACCTAGCAACTGTTAGTAACTACTTAGGAGACCCTGGCAAAAGCTATAACACCCTGGGAACCACCTAGTAATTAACAAGGAGACCCTGGCAGCCAAATATCAACAGCCTAGCGATAAGCACACCTGATAGAGTTGAGTCTGGATGGGTGCCGCTCTTGTGTGAAATCTTGTATCCGTGTTGTGTTTTTTGTGACCCGGTTGCTTTATTCACTCAAATGTACGGTCTTCTCTTTAAGATGAGCTGTTTTGTAGCTCAAATGAAATGGACTGGAGCAGAAGCTTTTTCATTTCGCGTTTCATCTTCCCATATTCTCTCGTCTACAAAATGTCCCTGCGCTGGCAGAAAAAAATAAACGGTGGGCTTGTGCGGCATAACCTTGTTTCTAAAGCACCGGTCTTTTCTTCCGTTCGTGGCTCCGACTGCAATCAAAGAAGAAGATATAAAAAGGCAGCGTTTTTGTTTTCTTTCTTCGGCTGATGAATATTGCTCACGTCAGTCCTTCTTCATTAGCGCACATATCCCGACAGCGGGAGCTTTGTTTGTTTGCACCTCCGTGCTTCTGTGCAGTGACCCCCCCCTAAAACAATAAAGACGGCGGCATCTGAACATCAGCATCATCGAGTCCTGTTTCTGTTTTCATAAAGGGCTAAACATGACAGGCTGTGGCACTTGCCAAGCAACTCCATAGCGGGCATCCTGCCCTTTGCCAGGCGCCATGTTCAAGGGTCGAGTGCCAGCATTGAGCTAATGCCCGATTAGTTCAGAGGCAATCCCAGCATCCTTTCCAAATGAGGGCCGATGTTGTCCAAAGCTCGGGGATCCCAGATATTTCCAACAACACATGTCAAAGGTCAAAACCATCTGGTGGTAATGCTCCATAAACTGGCCCAGATGGAACTGGCAGGATTTTTCTGTGAGCAAATGTGGGAAATTCAACTGAATGGATTTAAAGGTATAGTTCACCCAAAAATGATTCTAGCATCATTCACCCACACGTCGTTACAAACCTGTATGATCCATTGATCACAAACATATATATTTTTTTAAAGAACGTTGGTGGCTGCTGACTTCCATAGGTATATTTCCCCCCAGCTTTTGAGGAATTTTGGTAACCAAACAAGTGCTGGTAGCCATCGACATCCATAGTATATCCCGCCAATGCTAGTGGCCATTGTAATGTTTTCATTTCATTTTATTTTTTCTTTTGAAGAATGTTGGTAGCTAAACAGTTGTTGGTAGCTAGTGATTTCCATAATAAGAGTTTCCCCATTTTTTAATGGCTTGTAGTCATTGGTGTCCTTAGCAACTTAACAAATGCTAGTAGCTCTTGAATTCAATAGTAACATGCTTTTTTAGTTGTTTGCTTGCTTTTTAAGAATGTTGGCTACCAAACAGTAGCCATTGACGTCTCTAAAAATGTTTTTTTTTTTCTTTCTTTTTTATGTTGGTAACCAAGCCATTGACTTCCGTAGCATATTTTCCCCCATTTTTGAAGAATCTTGGTGCTGGTAAACATTGACATCCATAGTATTTTTGTCAGTCAATGACCAACAGTCATGACCAACATGTTCTTCTGTGTTTAACAGGAGAAACAATCTCACACAGGTTTGTAAATGACGACTTTTCATTTTAGGGTGGTATATCCCTTTAAAACGTGGTAAAACGTGTTCAACAGAGCTGCGAGTACTACACGTTTGGTTGCATAAAATTAAATTAGCCAAAATAATCCATTGTACATGTGTAATAAGATATTTTTCCATTTGAGACAGAGGATCCGATGAGAGAAAAAAAAAACGCAGTGATGTTTTTTTATCAGGAATTGATTGAATTGTGAAAAGTGTGTGTTACATACCGCAATGTTGCCAGGTGGTTGGAGGAGAGGTGTTGAAAAATAAGAGCGATGTGTACTAAAAGAAAAGACACTTTATATTCAGAGCAGGCCGTTACATTTTGATAAAACATTATTATTATTTATTTAGAATTAGTATTGCATTCCCAAAAAATGTTGACTGCTGAATTGTGCAAGATAAGATCGGGATTGTGCATGAAAACTGAATATTGTCCATTTTTCTTTCATGCCGACAGATAAACTAACACACAAAGAGAGGAGAACATGCAGAGCTCTACGAATGTAATGTGTTTGAATTTTCTGAAAACGTGTAGGCACAGATTTCACGTGGGAAAACAGGTGAAGAACGGCCAAATAAGTGTGCTTGATTAATTTTTATGTGCACTTGTAGCGTACTTCAAATTTCTTTTTTAATAGAATAGTAAGTACACTTAGGTGCATTTAAAGAGAGTCCTCCTCATTCATGACTGTTTGTGCACATTTTAAAAAATCACAGTCAAATTAAAAAAGTAAAAGTTTCAATATTTTATCATGTTTTAAAAAAACGCAGACTAATGTTATGTTAAAATGTTAAAAACACACTGATATAATTTTAATATATGTACTAAATTGCAACTATGTGTCATTGCAAAAATATTTAAATACGTAACAATACAGTGTTCAACAGAAATGACATTAAAGGATATTTTAGTTGATCACAAAAGCTTGTCAGTACATTCAGAAGTTAACTCTCTAATGTTCATGCAATTGCACTTAATATCATTTCACACTACTTTTTGATTTAATTGCACTTAAAATGTATTCAAGTGTCCAAATCATTACATTAAGTTTGCATTTAAGTATATTCCTTTAATTGATAATACTTCTGTTATAAGTGCTATTTTTAAAAGTATGCTGAAGTGCACTTCTTTTTCACATGGCAACCCTTAGGTCAGGATAATTGAGCTTCAACGTTTTTCTTTAAAGAGCCGTTACGGAGGTCTGGCTGCATAAGTGCAATCACAGCGCAGCGCTCTCATCAGCATTTCAATGTAGCTCTAATCCTGCCCACCTATACCTCCCAGCCCTCACCTCTTCCAGCCTTGCCCCCGGGGCAAAAGTACACCAACTCCCCCCTGCAGGGCAGCGGCACGTCTTGTTTTCTCAGGTGACTGGTGGGTGGTGTTGGAGACTTAAGGGTCTGTGACTTTAGGGTCACGCCTAAAGTGTGCCGCTCCGCACAGAGATATCCCAGCTGTCCCGGAGGCGGACCACACAGTCAAACCTGTACGGACCGTGCCAGAAATATGCGATTTTGGCCATTTATCCCAGGCTGAGTAAAATACAGTGTCTACTGGATGCACTTTTCCGTTCGGTTTTCGTCTCCATTTCGCTCTGCTTCCCCTCCCCCCTTCCTCTCGCAGATCAAACTGCGCAGTTAATATATTCCCTGTATTTGAATTTTGGGCCCTGGGTGCACAGCGCTGCTTACACGGCAAACAAGATAAAGTCTAAAGCAGAACCCTACATGAGCCCAGGAGCACAAAGGCACTTCTGCACACTACCAGCCTCTTGAGGGACAATGAGCGATATTATACTAAAAAGCAGGCAGAAAGAGCAGCAAGACCTGAAACGTACTCCGCGTCGAAGCGTGCTGCTGCAGACGCTTGTAGTTACCCTTGTGCAAAAAAAAAAAAAAAAAAAGTGTGCTAAATTATACTGAATGGGCACTTCTCAAATCTTAAATTATGTTTTGTAAAAATATATACTGAAAGTGTGATACAATATTAGTGTAATATATGTATTGGGAAAAATGCGTACGCTAAATAAAAACGAAAACACGTGGGATTTATACGAAAAATTGATTTTGGTGTATATATATATATGACACACAGGTGTTTGGAGTGCACATAATATGCCGCTTTGCATATGATGCTAAATTTATTGGAGTGTGTATGATACGCAGTTTTCGCGAACATATGACAAGTCCATTATTATATATCTGTACCATGAGTTTTCATTTTTATTCGGCGTACTGTTTATCCGCACATTCATGAGATCGGATAGGTATTAGAATATAAATAAAAAGTGAAAGAGTTGACTGTTTCTTAACACAGTTAAGTGGACTTTTAAAAAGTGCACTTTAGAATAAATTAAGTTTTACTTGTTTTGTCGTGCTTTAAAGAAAAACACCTATTTTGAGTTGTTGACTAACATACTACGAGGGTGTAGATCTAGATCTTTTGCAGTTCAAAAAGGAGAACTTCTTTGCTTTGGGCCATACATTTACGCGACAAAAGTGTTCTTGGGAAACGAACGTGAATGTTGTTATTGCCTCATTGAAAACGCTGAAAATCCCAATTTGCGAAAACAGTAACATAATGCAAAAGTGTATTACGTGTTCAGTCTACGTTATGCATATGTGTGCGCCATCTACTGGCCTGTTATGAATAATACAGTGTTTATAGTCATTTTTGACTAGAGTGTATGTTAGATTGCAACTTCCTCATTACAAATGTGTTATTACAAATATATTAAATAGCATATATTTCATTTAATCATCAGTGCTTATCAGTACATTCAGCAGTAATTTTTACCATGTTTCATAGTAGTAAATACTAGTAGTAAATAGTAGTAAATTGCATATAAATATGTACTTAAATCCTATAAAAAATCACTTTACGTTTAATATATGATTTTATTATTTGTATTTTAAGTACTCTTTTACCATTATAGCAGGCTTTAGCGAAACCGTTTACTTCTGCAGACACTATCTCATTCTGGGCGGTCATGGAGCAGCACTTTCAAGAGGTTCTTGCTGAACAAAGTTAGTTATAGTTAGTTAAACTGTAAACATGCTTACAGCTAGCTAGCTGAACATTGACACGCAAGGCGCTGGAAGTGAACTCTATCGCCCCTTGAAGTTTGCTGCTACCACAGCATCGCATAAACACATTCACATTCAAGTCTTCGTTTGCATACTTGAGTAAAAGCATGTTTATGGCCCTAGTCTTGAGGTTTCTTCATCCTGGGCGGCCGCTGCTCCTCACAGGATGCATCCATCTTCTCAGACTGTCAGACACAAGACTGATTCGAGCGGCTCCAGGCATGAACTCACTCATCCCATCTGTAGTATGTCGATAGCATCCATTCCAGCGCCTGATCTCTTAACTGAAGCATCTGTAAAGCTCAATTGACACTTCCTTGGCCGTAAGATTACAGGGATAATTCGTCTCCTCAACAAGTGTCCATCCAAGGGATTGAATCATTAGGGTCTCATTGGAGATGCACAGCAGATGTTTTCTGACAAACCAGCTTGTTATGGCTGGAAAATCGTATTGTTCAGATGCTGCTCTTTCAAAGCTTGCTACATGCAATAAAGGTCTCGGGAACACTTTATTTTAAGGTGTCCATAATACAGAGTAATTACCTAGTAAGTACTTAGTAGTAGCCATTGTTACACACTTACCTAAAGCCAAATGTACTTACCATGTAACAGTCATGGAACAGTTTGTAATTATGTAGATGTTATACACAGATACTTATGTAACCAAAAGATTGTCACATATGTGTTGCAGACTTTACACAACGTTATGATAAATGTAAGTACTCAGACATAAGCTACTTAAAATGAAGTGTATCAAGATTGTACTTAAGTGTACTTTGTGTATCTACACTGTAGACTTTATCTAGCTGAACCTTAGTTTGATTTAACCCTTTAATACATTACACGCTTAAATGCATGTAATACCTTTATAATTACATTAGACGTACAGAACATTACACAGGCATAAGCTACTTAAAATAAAGTGTATCAAGATTGTACTTAAGTGTACTTTGTGTATCTACACTGTAGACTTTATCTAGCTGAACCTTAGTTTGATTTAACCCTTTAATACATTACACGCTTAAATGCATGTAATACCTTTATAATTACATTAGACGTACAGAACATTACACAGGCATAAGCTACTTAAAATAAAGTGTATCAAGATTGTACTTAAGTGTACTTTGTGTATCTACACTGTAGACTTTATCTAGCTGAACCTTAGTTTGATTTAACCCTTTAATACATTACACGCTTAAATGCATGTAATACCTTTATAATTACATTAGACGTACAGAACATTACACAGGCATAAGCTACTTAAAATAAAGTGTATCAAGATTGTACTTAAGTGTACTTTGTGTATCTACACTGTAGACTTTATCTAGCTGAACCTTAGTTTGATTTAACCCTTTAATACATTACACGCTTAAATGCATGTAATACCTTTATAATTACATTAGACGTACAGAACATTACACAGGCATAAGCTACTTAAAGTGTATCAAGATTGTACTTAAGTGTAAGTAGCTGTGTATCAGACTCAGGCTGTAACATATGTGTAACAGTAGCTGTTACATCTACATAATTACAAACTATAAGTACAGACTGTTACATAACTATATATAACAACAAGCACATTTTATTTAATGTAAGTACAATGGCTACTACTAAGTACCAAAGTAGGTAATTACTCTTTTATAAAATATGCATGAAATTACAAGGAAAAATCTTACAGACTTAAGCAAGTCTCAGTTTGATCTTGTTATCTCGTTGTCTATAAGAGAAACAATGAGACATAAAAGGTGATTGCTGTGATTTCTCTCTCCTCTGGGAAATGAGTAGTAGAACTAACCAATGCCAGAAAAGCCTGTTATTTCATAGCTGTTATTTTGCTCTCAGTGAAAGGACATTTCAGCACTCAAAGAGCGCATGAAATGGTTTGACAAATGTCGTTTTCCTTCCATTGTTGTACGTCATGTTAAATCAGAAAGGTGGGCTAGTATTTTTTCATGTAGCCAATACAAGTTTAAGACATAAAAAAATCTTTCCCGTGTCTTCAGTGGCCTCGGATGTAGAAGCACTTCGCATAGGAAAAATAAAATAAAATAAAACTATTAGTGGATATTTGATATCATAAATATTATTTCTAACTAGAAATTCTGCTATTAACCACTTAAGTAAAGTGGAAATGATGGCTGATGACTTCAAAAAAAGCATATATCATAGTAACCCAATTTGCCCTTGGGTTACAAAACAGTAATAGTTGTCTTTAACATTCAATGAATGGGATCTTAGCTATTGCACTGTAATGTTGCTACCGTATTTTTTACGGTAAAATTGTGTGTAAAAAAAAGCTGTGTGCGTCGACCTGAATATGTAGGCCTGATATTAGCTTTGTGCTAGTGTTTGTCAGTGTGACAGCTACAGATTTTTCTGGTCTATTTTCAGTTTCTGAAACGGAGGACATGCCGATATGACGAGCCAGGGCCACACTTCTCTGCTGAAAGGGATTAAATGGCCACTTAGCATTTAGTGATAAAGCTGTCACAGCAGTATTTGAAGACAAGCATGATCTTATTCTCTGTCTGTTTGTTTTTAGTTTTTTGTACCGAGACTGAAAGGTCCCTGGATGTAGGGAAAAAAAGACCTTTTCAATATAGCAAATGTTTTTTCTAGAAGGAAATAAAATGGAAATGATCACTTAAAGGGATAAGTTCAGCCCGAAATTAATATTTGTTCATCTTTTGCTCACCGTTCTAAACCTGTACGAGAACCTTGTTTTTGTGGCAGTACATGAAACCTAACCGTGCCGTTTTCAGTTTTTCTGCATCATAAAAACATCATAAAAGTAGTCCACCAGTCAAGTTTTCTGTAGATTTAATATAGACTTTAATTCATTCGCAATGCATGAAACAACAAGGGAGTGAGTAGATGACGACTGAGGAGTCATTTTTAAGTAAACTATAAGCCTCTTGACTTTACAACACGATGTTAAACGAGTTTAAAACGATGCAAAAAAAATTCTCATCGAATGCTAAATTGAAAGTCAAAGTGAACGTTATTGTCCTGGAGGGGAAATCTGAACTCCTTGAACCACTCCTTCAACTATTAATAAACATTGCATTTATACAGGCACATATGAATTATACCTATTTAAATTTATAATGTGGAAATCTGTACCTTTTCCCAGAAGGAAGTAATTCATACTGTAAGTACAAATCTTGAGATGATCAGTCAGTTTCTTCTTCACCTGGCAAAGTATAAAGTGATTAAAAAAAAAAACCTGAAGCTTGTACTATTCTTCCTGTCCTGTCCTTCCAAGTGCAGACATAACTCTACAATTTATAACAATATATTTGTGTATATATATATATATGGTAACACTATATGTTGCTCATTATCATGCATACTAGAATATTAGCCATTTATTAGTAGTAATTAAGCACATATTACTACATCTGTAATCCTACCTAAAATCAAAAGCTATTAAGTAACTATTAAGTAGGAATTTATTGAGGGAAATGTTACCTATTCTAAAGTGTTATATATATATATATATATATATATATATATATATATATATATATATATATATGTATATATATATACACTAACCAATAAGCCAGTTAAATTAAAGTGAGAAATACCACCTTGCAATTAAGCTGAAATGAGTTTTGTATATTATTTCAAGTAATTTATATACATAATATACAGTATGAATTGCATGCAATTAAAAAGTGGATGTGTATTTATATATATACATAATAAATATGCTCTGCACACACACACATGTATTAAATAAAGAAGATAGCACAGTCTCAGCCTTGAGTTTGTAGCAGTGTCGTGTCAGACGAGTGCTCAGCTGCCAGCAGAGAGTCAGTTATGTAAATTTCGGGTGTTTCAGCCAAACTCTGAAACCGTTCTGCTCATTGTACTACACAATCAGATCCCCAGTTACGGCCAAAGAAAATTCAGTTTCCACTCGTTTTATCATCGGCGTGTTTGGATTAAATATTCAGGATACCTGCTAGTTTTCGGCTGATCTTCGGTTTGGTCATCAGCCGGTCTGTGAACGAGCTCCGCTTCCTTCCTCGGGCTACCCAGCAATGCCCCGGACGTGTTTTGCTCACGTGAAGAACACGGTTAGCGTTCCCAGCATCGAGCACGAGCAATAACCGTGCGTCTCTGTGCCAAACCCGGCTCCGGTCTCGTAAGAAAATTCCACTCTGGATTATTGAGTTGTCTTGACAATCCAAGTGGCTCCATTCCCAGACTGGATTCCATGGGATTTCGGGAAAAAAAAATGGGGAAAAAAGTACCTGCCATGAGGACTCTTTTTCTCGAGCTTGACAGTTTTACTGTCTTTTGACAGGGTCATAAATGATTATCAATTCACGGTACGCTGGCTTTATCTATTCTTGCAGTTAAAACAGATCAGGAAAAAACAAAAGTGTGGTTGCAAACCCTCTCAGTGAACTGCAACAGCGTACGGTTCGAGGGAAACTTGCGAAAGCATGCAAAGCCGTGCGGTTGAGTCACACTATGAAGACGAATCTATAGCCTCAGATGCCTTTGGTTTGGGATCAAAACCAGTGGCTTTCACCTCAGAGCCCTATAAACACAATGTGGTTTATAACGTGTCGGCGGCAAGTGGTTTTCAGCTTCTTATAAGAGAAGAGGCTGATTTGTTGTCTTCTGGAAAGTGAGAGATTGGGTCGAGATCCGGTCCTTAGAAAGCGTTGAATCAATTGTCACAGATTGATGCCGAATACAACCAGAGGCACGTTTCGTGACCTTACGACCTCTTTGGTGTTTTACATTGATTACCGTTGGTTATTTCACTTATTATTTTCAAGAAGCACACTTACAAATACTTACAAACAGATGTCAGTCATGTTTGACATGATGGAAGAATTAATGAACGTTATTAGATGTCCAAAAACAAGACGGTGACAAATTAAAGGATTTCGTTGTTGAAATACGAGATAAAACAATACGCATATCATGTTCCAATTCAAACTTGCAATGTTTTAAACAAGCCAATGCATCTAAACTGTATTTACAGACAACGTAATATTAACGACATTGTTTTTTTTTGAGCATTTGAGCATTTCATGTAACATCACTTCAAATGTGACATAAGTCTCTGAATACCTTGGCCACTGTTTTGTTTAATGAATTTCAGCGTTATTATCTTTGGAATTAAAAGACAAAATATTCAAGCCATCAGCGCTTCTCTTAAAAACTCCACCTCGTATCAACAGGCTGTTGTAATAAATGGCTTCCACTTACTATTCCGGTGAGTTTTTGTGCTTAATATTTGAGTACGGTTGTGTGTTTTTGGCCAGGCGGGGAGAGCCCTCGGCGGCGGTCCGCAGGTGATGCATCACGCTCAGGCTCGTGGTGGAGGAGCTCAGAGTAAACAGTCATAGATCACAGCTCTGTCACAGATGGGCTGCGTCACAGCCAGAGGCCTGCTGCTATCTGACTTTGAGAAAGCTCCTCATCCGAGTTCATCAGAAGGCTTTC
>NC_056717.1:3374200-3439200 GCF_018831695.1 Puntigrus tetrazona | reverse complement strand
TACATTTAAATAATTGCTTTAGAATAGTTAAAAAATAAAGAAATAAAACACTATTACGGTAATTAGTTTAAAAATATTATTTTTAATTAAAAAATTAAATAATTGGTTGAGCTCCATGGCAGCCCATCACAGCATCATGGCTTCAACCAATAGCATGAGTTTGGGAGGGGCTTATCGTTTTTTTTTTTGCCTGACCAAGGGTAGATGGGAGAAGTGTTCATGAAACCTGTTTGAAAGCATTCATGGGCTCCTTTCACAACACTGTCATGATGCTTTTTTTAATTTACAAAAAAAAAGATGAAAAAAAAAAGAGTTAATGCTGCAAATGTGAAAAAAAGTCTGATAGTCTGTATATTAATTATGTTTGATGCCCCACAGTTTTGTGCTTTAGACATGGATGAGATCTCCAGGCTTGAGGTCCGCTCGGCCTGAAGACATCTTTTTACTCGGCAGGTGATAAATATAATAAACGCCAGCTCAAACTAGAGGGACCTGGTACATTGATACAAAAGTATTATGAGTACATTGAGATGGGTGACACCCAACCACCTGGCAACCATCCAAAAGACCCTGGCAACACCATAGCAACCACACTGGCAACTGCATAATGTCCTGGAAACGGCACCCTACTGTAACAGTGAGGTTATATAGACATTGTCTTATGGAAACATGTAGTACATTTTATTTTCAGTGCAGTTCTTTTTGAATAATAAAACGAAAACAATTAGAGAGATTAGAAAAAGAATAGATGTTAGTGTTAGAGAAAAAAAAAGAACAGAGAAGCTAGTTTTAGAGGATAATTTTTAAGAATAAATAAAAAAAAAATATACAGAATAAAAAAATTAAATAAAAAAATAAAACAAGCATCGTACGTGGAAGAGTGCAAATGTTAAAGGTCAAGTGTTTGTAGTTTTTTAATAAATAAATAAATAGAAAATAAGTAGATATTAAAGAAATAGAACAGAGAGTTCTAGTGTTAGAGGGCCGCGTATATAAAATAATCTAAAAGATTCAGTCACCAAATATAATCCAATAACACACAGTTCGTGCATTATTTCACAATAAAAGCCGAGGCTCCCGGGCGCGTTTGGTGCTGGAAGCCAAACTATGTCAAAGCACCTCGAGATGACACACTTCTCCCTCTCTCGCGCTCCGCTCCGTTTCCGCGCTCCAGCGCGCGTTTTGCACGTGACCGCTCGCTTCGGTAAAATGGCTGTGTCTCGCGGAGCCTCGTGCTGGTTTGATCGGTTTCTCTCTGGCGCTCTCGCTCTGTAAGAGGCCCCCCCTCCACACACACACACACACACATACACACACATATACACACACACACACACACTGGTGTCGGTTAAATCCATTCCCGGGACCTTTATTTATATTCTCCAGGAAACTTTTTCCACACGAGCCGCGTTCGGGAGAGAAGACCGACTCCGGTCTCAAAGTGGAAGGAATGCTACGGGACGCGGGCTTTATAACGTCTTCGTAAGAGCGTTGTGTTTATATTCAAAGTGACTCGCGGTGAACGAGAGGGAGAGGGAGAGAGAGAGATCATGGCCGCTCAGGTCGCCACTCTCAACGCTAGCCCGCCCGCCGAACTCAAGAAACCGGAGCGGGAGCCGCAGGACGAGCCGGTGCTCGGAGAGAAGCCGCAGGAGAGCGCCGACGCCGGATCCCCGGGACAGAAGGAGCTGCGCGACGGGGCCGATGTGGGAAACGCTGCTGCTGCCGGGGGAGGAGGAGGAACAGGCGACCCTGACATGAAGAACGGTAACGGGAATCCGTCCAGGGTGAACAATAACAATAGCCAGAATGATCCCGACGGGAATAACCACCCCGGTATGGCTCCGCAACACCCGGCCGCCTTCCCTCCGCCTCCGTACGGCTACAACCAGCACTACAACCGGCCCGCTTTTCATCAACATGGCGGACAACAAAGCCCTGGCATGGCAGGGCCGGCGGGGATGGACCCATACCCGCCCAATTCACACGAGCACGGCTACCAGAACCACTTTAACAACTACAGCCCCTTCCCTAACCGGACTCCGTACCAGCAGGGACAGGGCTACGGCGTGAATTCCCCGCGAAACAGCCAGCCGCCTTCAGCCGGGGGGCAGCCGGGCAAGCAACCGCCGCCGGGAGGAACTAACGTTAACGTCAACGTGACCGCCGCTTCCTACAACAGCCAAAGGTACAACATGGGGACCCCTCAGCCCACGTCCACCCCGACCCTGAACCAGCTCCTGACCTCCCCGAGCTCGGCCCGGAGCTACCAGAGCTTCCCCGCCGCGGAGTTCGCGGGCCAGGACGCGGCTGCCAAAGGAGCGGGGGACATAGCTCAGTACGGCGGGGGTCACCCGACCTGGCAACAAAGAAGCCATCACCCCCCTCCCATGAGCCCCGGAAACACCGGACAGACCCTCAACCGGAGCCAGGTAAACTTTGCTTAACTCGGCGCTCGGCTGCGCGAGAGAGAGTCTGCCATTGTTTCTCAGTCTGCTCTAAAATGGCTGCCTGTGTTTTTCCAGAGAACACGGTCCATATAAGCAACTGTTTCCGAGCTGACTTTCTGTGTTTCGCCGTCTCACTTCGGCTCGGCTGTGTCCGGGGCCGAGAGGAATTGGGAAGTAATGCTAATTTTCGAGGCTGCGTGCAAAGAGCAGCGCGTAAACTGCTTAGCCTGGTCTTAAAGGGTTAGCCGTCTAATGTGCTCGGTTGCGAAAACGCAGAGTGGCCCGGAAAAGCGACGCTGGCTATTTCTCGGTTAGTTGGTCAAACTAGTTCTCGAGACACGCTCTCAACATGGTGGCTTGTGTTTATGCAACTGGCTCCGGCGCGGATGCCGTTCGCGGGAAGCCCGGCTCCGTTAGAAAGTTTAGGGACGCGTTCGGGCTCCGCTCCGGTGCGAAATGCTATCGCTAGCTGTCCGATCGCTGCCGGTTTAACTCCTGCCCTCTTCTCCGGCGCTCAAAACGCCGGACGTGTTAGCGTCCGCGGGCTAAACGCGAGCACTGTCGCCTCGTGAACCGTTCAGCCCGGTCTGCTCGGAAACGCGGCTCGTTTGGGTGTGTTTCGAGGCGTCTTTCGGCCGCGAGCGTGTGTGTAAACAGGCCGGGAGCTGCGAGCGAGTGCAGCGGGCTGCTTTGCTTTGGGATTTGAATTATGGAGGTAAAATCCTTCTGTCAAAGGCAGGAGACAGTTGGTCTTAGGTTGACACGCGAGCTCAAATCTGATTGGCTGCCTCATCTCCTGCGCCTGGCCATTTATAATTGCATCTAATGCAGCAAAGAGCCCCGCCGACGAGCTGCTCCACTTACACTCGCTGTGTGCGTGCACGCTCTTTTAAGGCTTTCAACGCGTGCTTTTCGGTCGTTAACGCGATAATCAAGACGTTTTTGAGTTCGCTGCGAAAACGAAACGCTCTTTTTCGCAACCCATGCTTTTTTGTGTGTGTCGTTTCGTAAACAAAGGGCATCCGTGCATGCGCCTCGTTTGTTTTTGACTGTTAGGTCTCATTTAAACGCACGCGATGGTAGTTAAAGCGCGTGCAATAAAGGCAGCACATGCATATTTTAATTTCAGTAAGTTTATTCGCACCCGAGTCTTAGTTAAAAAGCGCTGGCGTGTTAGTGAGGATGCTCTGAAATGTCCAGTGGGAAGAATTATTGGCTGAAAAGGAGTTATATTAATGAATAATGGGTTACATGATGTGCTGTTTATTGCTCTTTTCCTGTGTAAATGCAAGTTGTTGGCGTCCAGGTTTCCTGATGTGTGAAATGCTATAGCAATGCAGAATGTGTAGAACTGCTGTACTAAAGGCATATTTCTATTTGTGACATTCTGTTCTACGTGAATGGGGCCGTCTTCATTCAGCTGAAGAGAACTTGAGGTTTGGGGGGATTTTATTGATCTAATACAGGGTCATTTTCGATGATTTAAAAAAATAAAACTAGGAAAAGAGAAAACGAACAAACGATAACTTTGATTCAAACACGTTCGTCCTGACAACGTCACGCGTGATCTCTCCAGCGCTGTTGTGAATTAAACCAGCCTGGACCGAGATGAGCATAATTAGCATGTATAGTTTTTGACTTTCTTTTTCTGAAAGTGACCGATTGATTCTCTTGAAGACCGTTATTCGTTTGCTGGGCTCATGTGGGTTACTTAAAAGCCCTTTAAACTCCAGATTCTGTTCCGCTGAAAATGGCCGTGTTAATTCGGAGAGAAAGAAAATATTTCTACAAGACCTTAGTTTCTACTCGGGGTCTTAGGAGGTCTGGGGGTGTGTCGCATCAAAACGAATCTCGTTTACAAGACTTTTTCTTGCGTTGCCTGAAATGACCAACGATAGCAGTGCATTAATATCACAGATTAGTATTAGAAAACAAACGAGCGGTTAGATCGTGTAATCAGTACAGGTGATGGGGACGCTCATTCAGACACTGTGTGTGTGTGTGTGTTTACCAGCAGTGTGTGAGCTAGCCAAGAGTCAGCACCGTCCCGTGATCATCAGCGGTGTTATTCTGTCTTTCTCAGGATCACACCTTCCCTGAATGCTCCCTCGTGTTTCTGAACGAGAGAATAGCGCTTGAAGACGTGATTGCTGCGCTCTCCTCGCGGAGATGACCCTCGGTGGCAGAGAGATTCTGAGTGTTTACCATCCCATAACCTCGACGGGAAAACACGAAGATATTTCTCTTAAAACATTTGATCCGTTTTCGTCTCGAGCGATTTAATTTTTAGGTAATGGTTTTAAAACGGAGCGTCTGTGTTGGTTGCGGCGCTCGCACGGCTCGGTTTAAAGTGACTGCCTTGTTTTGATCAACTTTGCAGGCGATCCCTGGGATGTCGATGCACAGAAATGCTGTAAAGTGCTAAGTGTTTGTGTTTTTGAAGGTCTGCTTGTTGGGAGTTTTGGGAGCACGGGTTAGCATGAATGATGCAGTGGATGGCTTGAACTCGATGGTGTGTAATTCTCAAAAGCAACCAGCCTTGTCCATATCTTTGCTGATATTAAAGCGGGCTTGTTTTGTGTACAAATACCAGGACCCTATGTTTTGAGTGGCAAAATAAACCAGCGCTTATTTTTTTTTAATGATAATCTTTATCTTTTCTTTTTTTCTGCATGTGAGCTTGTCACGTCAGATTAATTGGTCCAGAGATAAATATGTCCTGTAGATAAAATGAGTAAAACCTTGAAGAAGCATTGAACCGTTTTCTTTGAGCAGATTATTTATAAATGTCTGTGTTTGGAAAATATAACTGTCATGAGAATAAGGATAGCCACGCGGATATTTTTTATGAACTATGGTAAAATGCTCTGAATGTTTTATTTTTTTTATGTGTTGATTATTTGATAGTGTTGTCAAAAAAGATTATTAGCATCCAAAATAAGTTTGTTTATATAATATGTGTGCTGCTTTGTTTGTGTATTTTTATATATATTTTATATATATATATTTTATATATATTTTATATATATATATATATATATATATATATATATATATATATATATATATATATATATATATATATATATATATATATATATATATATATATATAAAAACACACACACACATGCATGCGTATATTTTTAAGAAAAAATAAACCTTATATATTTTTTATATAAATATATGTAAATTAAAATGTAAATTTTCCAAATGCGTGTGGTCTTGTGTGTGCATAATATTATGTAAACAAAATACAATTAATCACTTAACGGCGGTAAGTGATTTCCAGAAAGCATTATTTTTAACTTGACGGTCATTGTTAAAAAGTTAGTTTGTATGAAAAATATGTGTGTTAAATGTAATCGTGGAATGAAGATTTTTTTATATTTATGTTTTGTAAACGTAATACTCATTTAAAATATGCACTCCACTATTACACATCTTTTATATATATATTTATTTATTTATTTATTATTTGTGTGATCTTTTGGAGCAATTGTAGATTGCTGAACAAGAGTTTTGAGTTCATTGAAATGAGAAGTGGAAGTTATGAAATGTAGATGGAAACAAGTCGGTGCTATTAACATGGCACTTAATGAGTAATATTTACACGTAACTCCGAGATTCTCCAGAGGGTACTGTTGTTTTACAGGTCTGTTTGAATGTTACCGGGTTGCCCTTTAAACTGGTCCTTCTGACCCAGACTTTGGCATTGACCCGTCCGGTTGCCCCGAGAGCAGCGTGTTTCTGTTCGAGAGGGAGAATCCTATCCCAGCATCCTCGAGTGAAGGGCACGGTCTCGCTAGCCTGCGGGGTAATGAGTGAACTGTTGCTGCCACAGCACACTGTCTGCACTGCTGAGTAATGAATCTCCACATGCTGCCTCACTCTCTCTCTGTGTGTGTGTGTGTGTGTGTGTGTGTGTGTCACAGATACTTAGGGAAACAGAGCCGGGAGGGGGGTGTTTTTGTGAATGATCCTTTGCTGCCTGCCGGTGACAGCTGTGCTCTTGTGAATGTGGGTGGGTGTGTGAGCGCGCACATGTTAGCGGACTCCGGGAGAAGCGCTCGGGCTGCATGCTCCAGCGTCCGTCCGTCCATCCGTCTCTTCAGGAGCGTTTAGGTCACGCAAACCCTGCACAAATTGGCCTCTCGTACATTCGCTGTACCCACGCAAACGCACTCGTGCAGCCCTCGAGCTCTTCTACGCGCAGCATCCACTCCTCGCGTTTCTCCGGCTTCGGTCTTGTCATGACTCTTTCTTGGCTTTCCGTTTGCTCGAGCTGTGCACCGCTTGGATAGATCTGGTGATCGCAAAGAGCGTGCTTCTGAGATAAATAAAGCAGCAGTATGCGGTTTTCAAAATGGTGTAGTCCGTGTATTGCCTGAACGATTAGTTGATTTAGATGGCGTTCTGGTTTTGAGTTCCCCTGACCCTGATCGGAAACATTTGAGTTTTTATTGCGCTGATTGCATTAAAGCTGGTTCTCAGTCACGGTCCTGGAGGAACCTCCTTCTCCTGTCTGGTAGCTCTACTAACGATCGGAGTTGCTCGGATCATTTGTTTTTTCTTTCCTAAATTGGGAAGTAAAATTCTTGGTAACTTTAGTTTGCAGCTTAGTTTTGTTTGCTCCATTGGTTCCTTAGGCAGAACGTACCTAATAGGTCATTAAATCTTGTTGAAATAATGTATCAGTCTAAAGATTTGAGGCGTACCTTCGATGATCCAGTTGAAGCCTTTAAAGTCGTTGAAATTCAGCAAATCTCGGTTTATCCTCTCAATGTTAATTCATAGTGAAATTGCATTTCCAATTAGATGAGGTGTTGGGCGTTCTGCTCAATTGTCATTGTCCTATTCTGTAGCCTGTGAGATTGCTGATACACGCTATTATCTTGCTAATTTAATTATTTACTTAGTTTCGTTGCCAGTTACTAATTATGATGCTTGTATTTCCTCAGTTATTCAAACAACGGCAGCAACAGAAGAACATTTACATTTTATAAAAGAACATCACCGACTTCAGATTATAAGAGAAGTGTTTTTTAAAGAGAATAAACTCGCCCTAGACTGAAGTACAGTCATTGTATGGTGAATAAATCTTACACGTACGTTGCACGTACATCTGGTCGTAACGTGCCACACTGTAAAAACACACACTGTTTTCTGTTAACGTCATGCAAAATCAGTTATTTCCAGAAAACATGATTTTAACCCAAAGACCATTGTTAAAAGTAGATACTTTAATATGAAAAATGCTGTGTTAAATGGAATATTGCAATGATATTTCAGTGTCTTACATTTTAAGTTGTGTACACCAGTATTACACATTTATTATATATTTTTATAGTGAGATCTGTGATCTTTTTGAGCAATTATTGTAGATTGTATTGGAGTTTTGAATGAATCGAAATGAGAATAAGTGGAAGTTATGGAGTATATGGAAATAAATTGGTTGTATGCCCTTTAAACTGGTCTTTCTGACCCAGAGTTTGGCATTGACCGGTTGGGCATTCAGTAATGTGTCTTAAAGGAGGCTGCACACTAATATCAACTTTTGCACT
The DNA here is from genome assembly GCF_018831695.1 of Puntigrus tetrazona. Taxonomy (NCBI): domain Eukaryota; kingdom Metazoa; phylum Chordata; class Actinopteri; order Cypriniformes; family Cyprinidae; genus Puntigrus; species Puntigrus tetrazona. Next base: position 3,431,187 of record NC_056717.1, on the reverse strand, counting down.
GTTTAGATCAGCTTCATGTAATTCATTCGCACAATGTTCTCTTTTAATGTAAATGCATGTCTTGGGGACTGAAGTCTGTCAGATAAAGCTGGATAATTCAATCAAACTTCTGTTTCACTTCTATTTTATACTCCATAATTATTTAGTTTGTGCATGGTTGCAACTAATCTTTAATATTCAGTAGGCCACTATGCAAATCAAAAACTAACGCCCATTTGCTTTGTGAGCGTCCGACTCCAGATTATCTAAATATTCACTGCTAAATAAAGGAGGCATCCAAAATGTGCCTTTTCGCGGTACTTCAGTGGCAGGACTGAAAAGAGCTGGTATTTCAGCTAAAGCGCAGCACACTGTTAGCATGCTAATTACAGCTCTGCCAGTGAAAATATTACACTCAAAGAAGAATCCAGATAAAACGCTTGCTGGTGGGAAGTTGCGGTGCGTTTTGCATCAATATTCTGCTGACACATTGCCTTATTTATATCTAAATATAAATTAAGTGACTGTGTGTTTCAAATGTACCAGTGGGTAATGTATATTAAATAACTTCAGAAACATTGTCCAATGCATTTGTGTTTTCCCCCATCTTTTAGTTAGTTTACAGCTGCAGAGACTAAATCACGAAACCGTGTCTTTTGATGTACATCAGAAAATAGACTACTTGTTCTAATAGAAGTTCTTGACTAATAAAGTTTCATATTATTGTAATAAGTTGATGACTTAAGGTATCAAAGTGTGCCCTGTTCACAACCAAAACAAATTTAAGAGCAGCGCCAGCTAAAAAAAGCAGAAAAAGCCCAGCATTGATGCATATTTTAAAAATTCCATGTTTTATGATTTGGTTTGTCGCAAGTCCAATATTTTGAACCGTCTAGGACTGAGTGGATGCAAATTCGCATGCGTCTTGTTTGACTTCACTGATTAGTTCTTCTTTGCAGTGTTCTTTTCTCCTTCTCTTCTTCTGGCTTGGAAGTTCTGCTCGCTCCTTCAATGAGGAATAGTCTCAGACGCCCATCTAAGGACCACCTTGGCGCAATCGATTGTTAGAAATTCGGTGCTAATCATGTGCCGTAGCGTACGGTTGATGATGTGTTCCCCTTCTCCTCTGTGATTGGGGAAATGTCACATTTAAGCAATTCCGCAGGGCTGTTTGGAAATGTGAGGGTAATGTATTTTCTTTTGACATTTACTTTTAAAATGTAGCAGATTAGCATAGTAATTTCCTTCTTCAAACTTATGGTCCCGGAGCCTGCTGGCTTCATTTACATGACACATATATGTGTGTGTTGTGCGGAGAACGCCATTAACCTTTTACTGCCTGCTAGAGTCTGACACACAAATCAGAAATGGCGCTAAACCCGAGTGACGTGAAACCACAAAGTAAGAATTGGTAGAAACGGTGGATTCGGACCCTCGTTTGCCTGGGCTGTATCAAAACGCATATAGTGTACTTACCACTATAATGTCTAACTGTACTCGTGTTGTCACTCAAGTTGCTTTTGTCTTTATTAGCTGTCTTGCTTTTGGAGAACACTAGTTTTTGGCTTCTTGGGATAATTTCCACGGTAATCTTGAGGCGTTCAGCGCTCTTCTGTTGTTTTGTGGAGTTGGAGGCTCATATAAACACTGGCCTGAGGATTTGCATGCCCGCAATACAACGGTATCTGAGAAGTATGCAAAGGACCGGAGCCGCTAAACAAACCTATTGTTAAAGTCGCCATAGGTTTCGTTAGCGTAACGCGGACGGTCTGTCGTTTTTTGATGTGCTTTATTTCACTTCCGTATTTGCTTTACAGGTCACAGTTATTTGTGAATGCTGCCTTGTTTTATTTTATGAAGAACCTGTATGACAGTAGTCGGTATGGAAGTCCTTTTAACTAATGGTTGAGCGATTTAGTGTTTTGTTTTTTTATTTTATCTAATGCCTATATCTGGCTGCTCATTGCTATCCGGTTTAAGTCCCACGGACCGTCAAAATAACATTTTCAACTTCGTATCTTTGCCTGACATTAGTTGTTTGGGAAAACGACAACAAAAAACGCTACTGGCCAAAAAAAACCATCTCAAATTTCAGCTAGTATATCAGCATTGGCAATATATCAGTCAGCCGTTACCTGTAAAAAGCATGGCTTTGTCCTCAAGACTGTCTTTATTGCAGGAAGAGATGTTAGAGTTTGCTGAGGGCATCGCTAACTCTCAGCTGTCACCACAAAGCACCGAAGCTAACCACCACCTCCTGATGTTTCAGAAGCACTGGCTGAACGGCGGCCTGGCTGACGGGTCCAAATCAACGCTCTAACTAGAAATATGCCATCTCTGCTGTCAGTGTAGTCGGTCACGGCTGCCTTTCCTAAAGGAATGCTTATTCGGACAGCTTGTGATTGACGTGGACTGAGTGCAGCTGGAAATACACGCCACTTTATCACACGGTGACTCCATATTCTCCCACATTGGCCCTGTGGTATGCTAGAAGCCTGTCAGCTGGTAGAGGGTTTGCTGTAGCGTGCTAGATGGGGGTTTTTTTGCGCAGAGCGCAGGACTGCTTTTACTCTACTTTATTTACACGAGTGAGATAAGAAACATGGGCTGTTGTGAGAGCGGGATGCGTCTCAAACAAATGAGGTTGGTCATGGGGAGAGTACAACGTGAAGCAAAGTTAGTTTGTTTACAGCTGCCTACAGACTTGTTACATAAAATAACAGGCTCATATGCAGCCACAGGTGTGTATCAGCCTTATTTTTTGATGTAACTCAAATGTACGGGTCTTCTGGCGTAATTCAATTACACGTTGTATTCAGTTTATATTGAAAAATGGTATTTATCAAATTTGGTTTATCGTAATCGCAAACATGCTGGTTTGTTGCATAAACAAGTTTACTGCACTTTTTTTAAGTTATACGAGTTTGAGCAAATTTTTAATTGGTGTGAAAACGACCAGAATTAGTTAAATGGAGCTTTAAATTTTAAAGTGTTTAATTGAATTTTGCAGTTAACGCATAACATTTACTTTTAGGTTACACTTTCTCATCTGGCCTGGACTTGCTTGTTTGTTTTTAATATCTTGTGCTGCTAATTGTTACTGTCTGTTGGTGCGGACACTAACATTGTTATAGGTATTGTTTAAAGGGGTCATATGATGTTATTTTTAGTGCAGTGTTCCAATTTTGGGGCGTTGCAAGATGTTTGTGCATAGATGAGATCAAAATTGCAAAGACTAAAGTTGATCTCTGTCACTGTGTGGGAAGGCTTGCATAACACCGCCCACATGCTTACGTCTCGCCGTGTTGTTGCTGCCGCTGCCATGTTCCGGAGATGCTGTGTTTCCAAATATGGTAAGGGGCGTAACACTTCATCAGACACTTGAGGCGTTCAGCCAATCACAATGCACTGAATAGCTGGCCAATCAGCAACAGTGTGTGTGTGTGTGTGTGTGTGTTTTTGTGGCGAAGGTGTGCAATGTGCCTTTCTCCTTTTGCTCCGGTTCTTTGTAGCTCCCCAGGACAGTTGGAGAAGCGTCAGGGCTAGAGTTTGTCTGGTGCAGTGCCGTTATGCGAGTCGAGCGCATGGAAAAGCTTGTTGACCGTAAAAGTCACTAATAATTCCTCTTTGCCGCGTCGCCACTGGTGGCCGTTTTCTCAATTTATAGCTTTGATATTCCTCAATCTGGTGAGGTGTAATTGAGAATTGAGGGAGTAAGTCCTTTACTCAACAAATGAAGAGAATTTGCTGTTGAGGAGATGAGACTTGTCCAAGCGAGGAGCGAATCTCATTCGGAAAGCATCGCCTCGGACTCGTGTTTTTGAGACGCTTGACATCAAACAGTAAATGTCATGCGTGGCGTTTTCAGTCTAAATGGATCAGATACTTGAGATCGTCACAAACCATCAAATATAAAAAAATTTACTTTATGTATATACGTTTAATATAAAATGTGCTTTTCAAAATTAATAATAGTAGTAGTGGTAGTAATAAGTCGAAATATTAAAATATTAAATACCTTTTAATACGATTTAAGCAACATCGTAGAACCAAGATATTTTCATTCATGCTTTAATTTTATGCAGTTCTGTTGTGCAGCATCTTAGTTTTTATAGTTTTTCAGAATATTGTAGGAATCAATTTTGTTTTGTTAAATATATTTTATTCATTTGACACAATTTTGTGAAAAATTTGTATTAAATCATCAAACACAAGATCCCTGCAAAACACACAAACTAGCAAACTTGATTTGACACATTTCAGTAAAATAATGTGATCGTACGGCACCGTTAATAAACAAGAACAGATCCGTCATGTATGAAGAGTGTATGAATGGCACCCTAAAGTCAGAGTTTTTGACCAAACGGGTTATTATTTCTGAAAGTTGATGAATATCAATATCGAACGGTACGGAAAAGCAAAACAAAAGTCAGACGAATCACATTGTAGTCTTTTTCGCTGATTTTTCTCATTTCTTTTAAAAGGCAGCATCATGCAAACCTCGATTTATAATTTCAGTGCCAAAAATGCTATTGATGGACAAAATACTTGATTGAAGTGTATCTGTGAACGCTTTGAGCTTCAGCTCGTTCTGGAGGAGCTGACATCTTTCCGCTTGTTACGGTTGTAGCCGGTCCTCGTTCCTGTACATGATCAGCGCTAACTGCTCTTGGATATTGGTGTGTGTTGGTGTTTTGGCTCAACAATAGTCCTGTTCTGTAGGCCTGGAGCGTTTGTCCGTGTGGAGGATTAAATTAGCAGCAGTTGTTTATCGTCCGTACCCAATCCATCTGTCTGGCTCAGTAGAGCCGGCGCTATCTGTGCTATCATACTTCACTCCAACGGGCCGACCTCTCTCTCTTTCTCTCGCACACACACACACACACACACCCTTCCCGCTTCCCCAGCAGACAGTGAGACATTCCACCCGGTGTAACCTCCTCTGCCAAGAGCGCTTGGCTTTCCTCTATGCAGATTAGCCATGTGCTAATTGCAGTTATTTATTTATTTTTTTCCCTCGCTTTTTGGAGAGGGAGTGAGAGAGGAAGGAAATCAGCCATGGACGAGCGATTGATTGGTGGATGAGGAGGAGGAGAGGAGGGGTTGAGAGAGCGGAGCCAAATAGCATGAGTTTCTCTGAGCCTTCACATAACTTCAGCAGAGAAGAGCTGCTGCTCCAGTCATTCACAGACGCTAGTGCTTATTATTATTATTATTATTATTCTTGGAATTAGCGCGTTTTTATAGGTTCAAAATCATAAAGCACGCAGTTTGTTTTGCATTAATGATAATAGATTTTTTTCCCAGTAACTCATTAGACTGATCTCTGAAGAACCATGTGACACTGAAGACTAATGATGCTGAAAATTCAGCTTTGATCACAAAATAAACTTTCTAATATATTACAATTTGTAAAAATTGCAATTCTACATTTATCACCGTTTTAACTTCATGGGTTTTTCAATAAAACATTAACAAAAAATAAACAAACCCATGTGTTTTCTGTTCCTTACAAAAAGTAAATAAATAATAAAAAAACTCCCATATATATATATATATATATATATATATATATATATATATATATATATATATATATATATATATATATATGTATATGTATATATATATATATATATATATATATATATATATATATATTTTTTTTTTTTTTTAATCTATCCAGTCATTTGCTAATAAGTAATCCCACTCTGCATTTATTTCTCCCCAAGTATCCCATTTCAAATAGCCACTGTTTGAAATTGATTTCAGTTTTTGCAAGGTCTTGTTTTCAAGAAAACCCAGCAGTGTTTCAAGAGAAAATCCCACGACTGGCTCATTGTTATTGTTGCTATTAACTAGTATCATTCATTAAAGTCAAAGGGGAAGCTCTGGCCCTCAGCGACTAAGACTGTGGCGGGAAATCCTTGAATTCCCCTCAGGGATCAATAAAGTGCGTCTGTCTATTTAAAAATGAGAGACGGCGAGATATGCTGCTTATCTTTGACCTTGCCCGAGGATGAATTAAAAGCACTTCATTTCTGAACAACTGTCATTCTCTCTCTCTCTCTCTCTCTCTCCCTCGCCGTCACGTCCCACCCTCATTCCCGCACTTAAGGGAGCCCGAGGGTAATTCATGCACATAATACTGCGTGAAAGCAACCTCAGCATTTTTCAGACTGGATGCGGGAACGTGCCGACAACTGCATGTTTACCACTGTCTCCAGCAGAAAGAGGAATTAGACGGCCGTTGGCCTGCCGTCTTGATTTGTGGTCCGTTGCTTCGAAGCGAGGCACAAAAATGAATTTGTTGAAGTAATAGTTTTCGCTGGACATGTTCTTTAATGCGTTAAATCCTTCTTATTCTAACCATGTAAAATCTCAAAACTATAAATGGAGATGGCAACTTGAGGTCAGAGGTTTGCTCAGAGTTTTGTTTGAGAATAATTCATTCATCATCCACTTCTACTGGCCTTTCGGTCAAAGGCCTCACTGATCTCAGCCATGGCCTCATGCTTCATCACGGATAAAGCGTCTACCAGTCTTATACATGTGAGCAAACTTTCTTCCACTTGGGAATATAAATTCTTGAAAATTAAAAATATTATTTTTGAAAAGAATGAATGCTGAATGTTTTTTTTTTTTCTACGTTTTCTTCTTTTAAATACTCCGGTTTAGGCAAATATTTACAGACGCTAGTACATATCGGTACTCATTCTGTCACATTCCACGTTTTACAGTAAACTTCATTCCCTGATTTCCCGCCACGTTTTGCAGAAATCAAGTGAAAACTTAGCTTTGTAACTCAAGCCCAGCAGAGAGAAAACGTTGCGTTTCTTCCATTATTCAGCGGAGTTGTCCACACTAGAAGCACTGGTTGCAGCCCACAACTCTTGTTCATCTGAGGGTCCAGAAGACCTCGGGTGTCAAGAGAGCCTTATTACAGCTGCTGGAGGAGCAGCGCTGGCTCAGGGTGTGTTTCGGTGGCCTGGCCTGTGCCTCTGTGCCTTCACCGGTCCTACCGATCTTTGAGGAGTTGGAAAGCGCCTGTGTTTGTGACTCTCGGGGGACGCAGGAGTAAAGTGGGTGTATTCAAACAGTTTAGCAAGTTTCAAAGTTACACGAAAGGGTGGGTGGCGTGACCAAAATATTATATCACAGTATGAGCAATTTATGTCATGGTAACTGTATTCGGTATAGTATAATTGCCTTTTTATACAACCATTCTTTTTGGTTATTCAAAAAAACGTAAATACCACAAAATAATTGCGTGTGACTTGGTTCATTTTTACACATTCTCTTATTTTTAACTCATGCACTTTAATGCTTTATTATATTTATCAAGTGAATTAACACTTTAAATTAATGAAAACTGTTCTTATCAGAATCTGAAACTATCCAACTTTTCCATCTTGGGAAGATTTAAAGATTTGGGTAGAAATTGTTTTTTTTTTTTTTTTGAGAAAACGGTTGATTTGGGTGATTCAAACTCCTTTTAATCATGACTTCCGTTGCTCTTGATTTAGCTAGAATTAATAAAATAAAATGCTGATTTATAATGTGAACGATGCAGTTGTTTTTTTCTGTATCTCATAATACGGTACTATTACTACTCGTAAAACAACTTCAGAACGAGGACGCTTGAAAAGCGAGGGCTGTCTATCCCCACCCCCACCCCCAAAAAAAAAAAAGCCGAGCGGTTCATCTCCTGATTTAAGTTCGTGATCTCAGTTCCCGTCCCGGTCGTCTTTGCGTAATTCCCACGTGCCGTCATCCAGCCCCGTCATCCCAAAGACTTTATTCCTCTCTCTCTGTAATTCTCCGTGTCTATCCTCTGATGTTCGGGTCACACTCCAGTCTCCGCACGTTTGTTTCCTCTTGTCTGCTTTCAAAGGGAAGTTGACTGTTCATCCAGTCTCCAGCCCCTGGCACTCGGGACGGCCTGGCAGATTGAACCGCTCTTTCATTCTCTCATTCATTCACTGCCAATTTCCCCTCCCTTCGCTGGCGCTGCGTTTGAAGCATACAGATCTATTTTTGATTTGGGGTGGTGTGCCTTCGCTATGCTCCGGCTAATACGGCGTTGTGATTGTTTTCAGTTTTAACGGCGGAAACAAGCCTCTCTAGATATCGATCACCATTGGCTTCATCTTAACCAGAGATGCCTAAGTGAATGCTTTCAGAAAATTAACCGACCTAGGTGCCCGGCTTTCAGTGCTGTAGGGAACTGACACGTACCATCGTATGGCGCTAACTGTGCCTCTGAATTATTAGCGCGCTTACACCTGTTCTTTGTCTTTTTCAGGCTCCAGGCCCCATGGACCAGGTGGGGAAAATACGAGGGCAGCACTATGGGAGCGGAAACCCATATTCCCAGCAGCAGGGGCCTCCCACTGGCTCCCAACAAGGTCCTACTTACCCAGGACAGGGTTACGGGCCCCCGGGACCCCAGAGGTATCCCATGGGCATGCAGGGCCGGACACCCGGGAGCATGAGCGGAATGCAGTACGGACAGCAGGTCAGATGCTTGTGTTGTGGGTTTTGTTTGGATGCCGAGAGCAGGGTGACTAATGTCCAATATAGTCGATACACTGCCTTGAAAAGATTAGGATCTGTAAGACCTCATTTTTTTGGTTAAAAAGAGAGAAAATATAGTGAAATAATTAAAAATGAATAACATTATAGTTTCAAATATAGTTTATTCCTGTGACGCAAAGCTGAATTAATCAGCCATTGCTCCAGTCTTCAGAGTCACATGATATACTTATTTTATTATCAGCGTGGAAACTGATTTATCTTTTTTCAGCATTCTGATAAAAAGTCAAAAAGAACAGCATTTATTCAGAATTGAAATCTTTGTAACAATCCAAGTATATATTTAGCTAGTTGACGTGTGAATGCGTTTTATGGTGTGATGGAGAAAATGAAAAACATAAACGAAGAGACCTCTAATGCTGAAGATAAACCAATCTAATGCTATTTGTAACTCTAAAGGCCAAATCACACTGCACGGACACACACCAGCTAACAAGTTTGGTTTTAGAGTTTTATGAACAATGTCATGTTCACACTGCCCCAACAAAAAGAGAGACAGATAAGTGACTAGCTCGGATGTGAAAGTTGTTACATCGACTGTAGACAGCGTCACTGATTATAATGAATAGATCCTCTGTTGTAATTTGTCGTGCCGGTCTCGTCCGGTGTAGATGGTGCCTGACTGGCTAAGAAATGGATGATACTGTAGCCACAATCTAAATTTTACTGTCTTTTCAAGTCATTTTTTTTGCCTGAAAAGACGACAAGAGGCTGTGGGAGAAGCACGCTTTAAGTGAAACTAGCCAACAGCAACAGGGTTAACACACTGATCCAGACTAGTTTGTTGGTGTTTTTCTGTGCGGTGTGAATTGGCCTTAACAACCTCTTTGGCATGTCTTGAATTTTTTTTACAGAATTTAAATGAATTTAAAATGGTACCATTATCATATACTATGGATTAAATTGATAAAAATGGTGCCATTTGACAGTAATACCCTAGGTTTTAGGGGGGTGACTTGTTTGTGGGAGCGAATTCAATTATTTTCTTCATGTAACAAATGCATTTATTTTGAATGCATGTATTTTGAAAGATAAAATGTCAATGTTTATGCTCCAGCATGTATAATATTCCGTTACCACAACCTCAAGAGGTTAAGAATGACGATTCATTTTTCTCATGTTAATTATGTTAAGTTTTTCTATATTTTTAGTATGTCACACCATAGGACACAGTCCAATTTTTATTGGTCAACTACCCATTTCTATTTTATTTTAGTTTTTGAATTGTAATGACTTTTCAAAATAACTTTTTTTTTTTTCCCTTTCAATAAATTAAGTCTTTAAAAACGTTAAAACATACTGATCCCAAACCTTTTTAAAGCTTTGTATGTTATTGCAATGTTTAATTCAAATATGGTAAAAACACATGTATAACAATTGCTGAAATTAAATCTAAATCTATATATTTTTTTTATGCACCTTTGCTCAATGGGTCATTAAACAGTAGCTTTCCATCACTCTTTTGCAGCACTTGTTGCTCGTGCGGTTGTCAACTTTTGTCACAATACTTATTAATGAAAGAGACAACACCTGAAAGGGGCAAAAATGAAGATTTTGCCATATGGAGAGCGAGAGAGAGAGGAAAAAAACTACTATGGAAGTCAATAAGGGCCAGAAGCTGTTTGGTTGCCCTCATTCTTCAAAATGGAAGAGAAACATTTTGCGACTATTTTAGCTCCATGCAGTAGAATTCAGGTCCAGTTCGTTCTGTTCGTTTACATAGAGAGCAGGCTTTTTCCTCTGCTGCCAGATTTGTTTTTCACAGTCTCAGTTTGAACCTGAAGGCTTCTGACGGTCTTAAGACATTCTTGATCATAGCAGCATGAGCTCATGGGTCTTTTCATCTGTGCTTTCAAAGAAGGTGGTTCTGAGGTCACGCCGAGGCTCAGGTTTGTCACATGGGGATTTCCTCACGCATCTGAAGTTTTGTACGTGGCAGTCTTCGAGTGCCTGCCTTTCTTCATGCTGTTGTCTGCGCCGGGTGCCCCATTGTGCTTGTGTAGAGTAAGCAGATGCACTGGAGTGCCATCCATTTGTAGACTGGCATAGAACATGCACTTCAGGTTGTTTTTATTAAACCTCCCTGTCAGAGGCGTTTTTCTTCCCCATTTTTATATTTCCTTTCTCCTTGAGAGGGAAAGTGCCCAGCTTGTCACCATCAGGCTTTTGTGTCACACAGTACACTCTCCAGCAAGGTCAAATTTTTTTGTATGCTGACTGAAAGTAATGAAATTCAAGCGTTTCCCTGAAAGCCTGTGTGCACACTGGTCCTTCAAATGGATAAGAGCTCGGTAAAAAAAACACTGACCTCAGTCCTCCTGAAACCTTAAAAAATGTGTCTGCTGCTATTGTGAGTCTTTTCAGAGAGCTTGAAATATGAACACAACACGGCACAATGCGGCTACGTTAACTGTTTATGAGCTTGCTTGTCAAGTTAAATCACATGATAATGGTTGGATAGCTATTTGTTGGTGCTAATCCAAGTGAAAAATACTACAACTGATCATGAGTGATGGGTATTTTTATTTTATTTTTTCTCTGATTTTTGAATGGTGGTAATAAAACACAAACCGCACCGGGGCTTGTTTTTTATATTTTGTAGTAACTGTGCTGTATTGACTCCACAGACACACAGCCCACCTCTTACACTCATCTGTTTCAGGTTTATTTATGGGTTACGCTGGCTCTAAATTGAGTGTCAGTTCACCCCTTTCACTGAAAGTAAACAGTGTCCTTTCCTCCCGCCGCCTCCTCTGCTTTCTGCTGCTATCGTCTGGCTGTCTGCCCTCATGCCCATGTGAAAACCACTTCAGTCAGAACTTTTGAAATCGTGAAATTATGCAAACAAACATTAAGCGTTTAATAATACAAATATTGCTAAAAATAGTTTTTAAGTTTTAATGTGAATGACACTTGATCTGTTAAATTGTTAGTTTTTTTTACCATTAACGGTAGAAACTTAAGTTTTGTGTGAAGTTGATTGTTGGTTGTTTCTTATGTCAGAAATAACATCATTTAACTTTGTACCTTTAAAATAAAGGTAAGGTTAACTTTTGTTAGTAGTATTTCAAAACACTTACTGGAATGAAGTGACTTTCTTTGATTTATCTAGATGTAGTTTTGTACAAAAAAAGTATGTTGAGTATCAAATATTCTTCTTCAAAAAGTAAAAATGCATCGTATTTTCCTGTTTTCCAAAAGGTAAAATCAAAAGCAAAGGGGGGAAAACCCTTAAGGTAACCTGTAGCAACGGGAAAAGTCACAGATAGAAAAATGACTGTAGTAATCTTCCTTTTTATAGTTTTTGTAAATATATGTTATAGACCTTACTGTGAATGATTAATCTGTGCATGAGTTACTTCCAAAAAAATAAAACAAATGCAGTACTTCCCCTGTTATTCACCTAAATTCGTCCCCTTAACAGTCGGCAGCAAGTGTGTTTACTTTTGAGCGTAATGCCCATATGGCAAAAGGCAGTAGATCTGGATCCGGTTGTTATTTTTATTTCATTACAACATTAAATGGTTGCATGAAAGGACTGAATTCTACATATTTTTTTCTTGCTAACTAATGGATTATTTGGTTCCTGCTGTGTGTTCTCTGTAGATGAGCTATGGACAGCATGGGCCAGGAGGTTATGGTCAGAACCAAGGTGGCTACTACGGACAGCAGGGCCCTTCACCTCATGGAGGCCCCCAGCAGTCTCCATACCCCCAACAGCCCTCCTCTGGAGTGGTCTCTCAGCCCCCTTACTCCCAGCAACCGCCTGGTCCTCCCCATGGCCAGAGTGGGCCCTCTTACGGGCAACCTCAGGGCCCCCATGGCCCCCCTCAGGGCCAGCCTCCATACTCCCAGACTCCACAGTCACAGTCAGGACAGCCACCCTTCCCCCAGTCCCAGGGGCCCCCTCAGTCACAGGGTCCGTCTCAGGGCCAGCAGGGGTCGCAGCCCGGATACTCGCAACCACCTTCGGCTCCAGGGCAGCCTCCTCAGCAACAGGGACCCTCACAACAGCAGCAGGGCCCGCCCCAATCACAGCCTCCCGTCTCGGCTCCCCCTCAGTCATCCCAGCAAGCTTCAGGACAGGGTCAGCCCTCACCTTATTCCCAGACCCCTCCTCTGCAGTCTCAACAACAACAACAACAACAACAGCAGCAGCAACAGTCACCCTTTCAGCGCTTTCCTCCTCCACCTCAGGTAATAACACTACTCCACACATCTAGAGTTGCTTTGAATGCTTTACTTTCAGAAGTGCTTCTACATTTGACCTTCTTCTCTTTACTCCTCAGGAGCTGTCTCAAGACTCCTTCAGCTCTCAGTCTTCAGCTCCTTCCTCCAATCAGCCCATGGTGTCTGGGAAAGGAGGTCCAGAGGAGAGCATGCAGGGACGACCTTCCAGCCTACCTGTAAGTCCCATAAAGGTTTCAAACCATATTTACCTCATGCTATGCTAGCTTTTAGAATGGTCTGAGCTCTTTTGACGAGGGGATCAGTTTTGTAATTCTTGACCAGCTTTTACTCTATGCAAGTGCTTTGGTTGTTCAACAGAATATCTTTGTTGACCAGTTCCTCTAGCACTTGGTTTTGTGCCTTAACATGCGTAACGTTCCCAGTCCCTTTAGTCTTCTGTCTCAAATCACTGGGCGAATCTGCTAACAAGGCCTTGGGTTGTTACTTTTTCTTTGGGATGTTAATTGGCTGGACAATTTTATTCATAGATAAAACTATACAGAAGTGTTTCCCAACCCTGTTACTAGAGGCTCTCCAACCCTACACATTTTGAACACTTCCTAATCAAACATCAGCTGCTCTCTTGAGATTCCAGGACCTGAAATGGAAAATGTGTAGTTTTTCAAAAAAACAGGGATATACTGCTATATACTTGCACGAGAAAAGGCTAATTAAGAAATTGTTTTGTGACTGTAAGGTAGTTTACAAGATTACTGGCACTGAACCTTTCAGAAACATTCATGAGTTTGAGGGCAGGTAGTAGAAACCTTAATCTATGTTCCTGTTTGATTTATCTTGGAAGTCTGTGTCAGAGGTGGAAATGACGTCAAACACACGTTTCATTAAAATTCACAAAAAAGTACATTATTGGCAATAATAATCATTTGAATAATGCACAAAAAGTGGTATTTTGCACAGATAACGGCTTAATGTCCACAAATAGAATTTGGATGGTACTGTGTACACAGTTTGGGAGACAGGCAAACAAATGTAGTGATAAACAATAGAGTACTAAATCTCTTCTGTTGATGCACTGAGCAGCCATATTGGATTCTGAAGTTAATGTTGTTGTGATTTGCTTCGAGATACTAACTTCTGAGTACAAATGGAGCGCAGTATGTCATTTGTCCAGTCCTGCTCCTAAAGGGTCAATATCCTGCAAAGTTTAGCTCTATTTCTAGGCTAATTAAACACGGCTGAACCAGCCGATCAAGGTCTTTAGGGTTATTAGAAATCTGCAGGTAAGAGGCTGTGCACACAGAAAGCGTCTTTGCATCTAAAAATGCACTCGGGGTTAGTTTTAAAAAAAGCAGCACAGAATGCCTCCATGTTGCCCTCAAATAAAACCATTGCCATACCAACTTGCTTCTGTAACCCCGCCTCAGAGGTCTTCTGATTGGTCCACTGTTTTGGGACGGACAAGATGAATGGCACTGTGCGTTAAAGTCTAAACACTTGACATGGCGTCTTCAAAATGTGTCACATGCCTTAACAGAAAAACAATGGAAAATTAGTGCATTGCAGTTTTAAAAAACTTGTTTTTTGTGAACGGCCCATTGGTGTGTTGGAGGACTTTAGAGCTAAACTATAAGGGATAAGTTTGAACACCCCTTTGCTAGATTCTCTGCTCGTGTCCTTTTGCAACACTCTTTTGAAGAATTTTGCTTTTTGCATCTGGATGTTTTTGTGGTGGTACTGACTTATCTGATTTAACCAGCATAAACCTTATATCATTCTACACGCTGGTCGCAAGGTTACTTCCAGTCCAAGATAAGCATGGACGCCAAAAGTTGTCTACGCGAGATTAGCTGCTTTTGGAAACCAGGTCAGAGTAAACTCGGAGGTGTGCACATCATCTGTCACTGTGAAAAACTCTCAGGATATGGTGCGAGTGTGTGTTTATAGGTTAGCAGATACAAATAGCTCATTCAGAGCTACAGTGCCTCCGAAATTTCCAAATGAGCTGTGATAATTAATGAGAAAGAGAGAGAGAGAGAGGTGTCTAATAGAGAGCTGGAGGGCAGCAGAAGGTAAAAGAGGGATGAGTGAGTGAGTGAGAGAATGGTGATCGTTCAGTCTCTGCCAGTGGGGGATGCCCTCAGGATGTGATTTCCTCTTATTTCTTTCTCTTTTTTTATATTTCACTCTTACGTAGTCAGTGACTGAGATTGGCAGAGATTTTATTCAATCCCAGGGATCCCCACTGTTGCCTGCGGGAAAGGCAATAATGTAGCCCTCGATTGACCTCTTCTTCCACTAACATCTCCCTTATGCTCTGCTCTCACGGTAGATTAGCCCTTACTGCTAACTTTAGCCCGGCCGACACCAAAGGTAAAGCACCTCCAAATCACTACCTGACCTGCGAGCGAGTTATCCAGCTGTGTAACAAAAACCGCTAGAAGCGTAATGGTACTGCCATGCTGAGAAGCAGCAATACTGGGCATATACGTACTGGTGCAGGGTTTATTTGTTTTAAGGTCTATGTGCTAGTCCTTGCTGCTTTGAAGACTACAAGAATTACGCCCAGATACAAGGATATAGTTCTTTAGCCTCCTGGAAATATCCTAAGGAGACATCTGGATTTTTTTTTTAGAGAAAGTCTATTTGTTTGGTTCAAGGACTGATCCCATGAATGTTGGATGAAAGCCGCCAACTACAGAGACTTTGCAGGGAGTGAATAGGGACCAGTTTGACTGGTTGAGCTGGTTTCCTGATAATCGTTGCTTCAAACTGCTACGAATGAACACGTCTAGCAACCGTACACTTTGTCAGCTCTCTGTGAACTGTTTGCTCTCATGCATGCAGTGTTATCTTTACTGAACAATATTTTCAGCATTTCTGGCCATTTTATTCGGTTGTGGCTACTTTATTTTGTTATTTGACAAGAAGTCAAAATTAACTTCTGTTTTATAATCTTTGTACGTTATTCCAAAGAATGGAATGGTCTTTTTAAATCTTTTAAAATTTAAGTGTCACTGAAGCCACACAACATACATGTATAATGTGCAGGAATACTAATATTAGGTTGTTTGTTTTTTTTTAAACCTTGTTAGTGGTTTAAGCAGTACATTTTTAGTCCTGGTTGAGAATAATGTTCAAAACACAGTTGTGAAAAAGCCTGTAAAATACAGCCAGCTTTGCTGATGCAGTTGAACACTAGAGCAATAATTGATAATAGCTGCTTGTTTTCAGCATTTTGTTACTGATGTTGGCTTGTAGATGTTAAACCAGGGGTTATCAAACTTTTTGACTCTATATTGAGAGGGGCTTTTGAATATTATTGTATTGAAGATATTTTTGGATATTTTTCTATTTCTATATAATATGTATCTCAGCAGAACTCTGTTATTAGATCGCAATTCATAGAATATCAATTCATTTTCAAGAAGTAAAAATAGCTACATTAAAAAAAGTGCTGTTCCTTCCAAGCTTTGTAATAGCAGCAAAATGGTGTTTTAAGATTTTCTTGGCCAAAAAAGTGCATCCATCCATCATTAAATGTGCTCCACACTTACTAAATAGTAGTGGTGCAACAGATCACAAAACCCGTATTATGGATTTTGAGTCACGGATCAGATCAGAGTATTATTAAAACTAATTCATTGAAAACTGAATTATGACTCTTCTTTTTTGGGTGAACTATCCCTTAAGTCATCTTGTGGCCCACTTAGGTGTTTGTAGAGGCCCCTCTTGGGGCCCTGATGGCAACCTTGTTAAAGTGGCATCAGTCCTTTTATTTTACCTGTGCGCTGCACAACCATAGGTCAATGTCCCGTATATAACCTGCTGCATTGATGCTTTAAAAAGAAGTCTTACTGCTGTAAACGAGAAGCCGCATTCTGTGATTGGCAATTATATTGACAACACAAATAATTGGACTTGTGGGTTTTTGTTGGCAAGATTCTACCTTCAGACAGCTTTTCATGAGCTTGCATTTGTCTTACTTAATACCCATTTGGCATATTCCTCCGTAGACGCGCTCTGGTTTACCATAATGTCTCTGTCATATGTACGCTGGTACGTGCCAAGATGGAGAAGGACAGAAAGCTGGAGCCGATCTTATTCTGGGGAAGGATCTGAATCCAAAAAACTGATTCCCCAGATTGCGTCTTCATCGGCAGAAAGACTGGGCATCTTTTGCCGTGATCCTGATTAATTAGTTTTGAATTATGTTTTTTCTTTTTCATTTCCCAAATTAATCTCAATGCAGTGCGGTTCATATCAGTCGAGGATCAAATCAAATCCTCTTCCATTTGGTTGATGATAATGGTGTTTATGTCGGCGTATACGAGCGACATGGATCTGGTGCGGGGAGATTTCCAATAGCCTGGGATTTCAATTGTGGGACGCCCTGGAAGTGATATATCCTCTCTGTGTGTGAGAGAACATGAACGCTCCCTCCAGTCGTTTCTAATCTCCTCCAGTTCCTTTCTAACAGCCTTTTGTGGCCCTTCCTCAAAGTGCGGCTAATCCCGAGCAGTATCCGCCTCCCCTCTGTACTCCTAAACTCTGCTGTGACTTCAGGGGTCCCTCGCCTCCCCCGCTGCCGTTATATCTCTCTCGCACTCTTTCTTTCCTGGTCAATATCCTCAGCGTCCTGTAAGTGCTCCGTTTGAATCGTCACTTAAACTTTTGTCCGTAGTCTTTTGGCGGCATCTTTTTCTGAGATGCATATTAAGTCAATGCGCTCGGGCCTGGAGGGGAAGGTCACATGTTAGTCACACGCTCCCTCGTTTTTGCCTCTTCCTCCCAGTGGAACGGTTTTATGAAGTAGTATTTCTGACTCGGAGGGGCCCGGCCTGCTGGGGGACGCAAGAGAGACTCTACAAGAAAAATGGGACTGGAGTATATTGTATGTAAGGATTCAGTAGAGTTTTGGTTTGTGTCTCATCAGGGCAACATGGAAGGCAAACGCGTATTTGCACAACATGTTTTCTAAAACTGATTTTTAGAAACCGATTCGAATTATCGTCGTATCGAAGTGGTCTTACTAAATCACAGACGATTCTTATAGACTAAAGATATGTTCGCAAAAGTTTGTGTACATGTATTTTTACTCTTTCCCTGCAAGCATCAGCGATCCTTTTTTTACGAAAGTTTCACGGCCCCCAGAATATCTTATTGTATGAATATTTACACACGCAACATGTCAAAAGAAAGAGGGAGAGCCTCTGGACGGATGGATATTTAGCGAAAGATGGCATCAGGATGGGTTGAGGAAGGACGTTGGCGAAGGGAAATAGAAGATAGGAAAAGTGTGTTGGAAAGGGCGAGCGAGGGAAGGAGACACGGGGCCGGAACCCCGGCGGTGACATCATTTCAAGACCACCCGCATTTTTCCCCAGCATTCCCACCCTGGCTCCAAGTGCTCCAGCACTGTCAGATGTCTGCGGCTCTTTCCATCAGTCTTTCCTCTCTCTCGCTCTCTTTCTGCCCTGATCCTTTTCACTTAGTTTCCCATCTAACAGCTTTGTCCTTGTTGCGGTTCCCAGTTTTTCTTACTCTCTCTTTGTTGTGCTGTCTGGTTTCACAGAGTGGTATATTTACGCTTCTTTTTTTTCTTCCCTTGTCGCTTTTATATTTATTAATAGTGTTTGCTAAGGCAGGCATGACTGTTATACTCGTGCGTACTTGGTGGTAGTGATTTCCACAACTGTAGCTACTTTGCGCCGTTTGAGCGATGCCTCAGAAACCGTGGTTTGAGTATAGCTGTAGTATTTTACTAAATATGAAAGTAACCAGACTTGAGGTTTTTGCCTGTTGGAGATGAATAGGACTGGTGTGAAGCCCATTTACACCATGAAATAAGATTTTATGGCTCAACTTTTGCTTTTTGCTTTTTTTATTCCCTCAGACATTTGTAATATAAATTTGCTATTGTGAAAAACAACTCCGAATTGAAGTGGTTTAACTCTGACTGTAAGGACTAAAGTCAAAGTTTTTTGCAGTTTTTGTCAAAGAAGGGTCCTTGCTCTTATCACGGGAAAGGTTTCTTTGGTTTATATTTAGTTGATTTTAAGTTTAAGAGTGGGCGATTATGATCAAAATCTTATTTCATGATAGATTCGCAATATGTTAAGCGTGATAGCAGTTTTATTTTATTGTTTAAAATGAGCAAATTATACAAAAACAGCACCACAAAAATATACGAAGTGAAACTTTCAGGTACAGTACATTTATTTAATGCGTAGCAAGAAATACTATAGAATTGAACAATCAAATGTTAAAAATTAAAAAGCACTTCTAGTCTTCGCTGTAGAAATTCTAATTTGATTCCTATTCTTATTACAAAAATAATTTAGTTTGATTAATGATGCAGACAGCAGGTTTATATAGGTCTAATATACTGACACGCTTTGAGTTTTTGTTTGTTTCAGTGTTCACATGGACCGAATTAAAGAAAAAAAAAAATCAGCTGCGTTTGCATGAATACTCCACACATCGTGCATTAAATAATTTTTTTGGCAGCTTATTATCTTTAATGGTTCTGTAAAACAGGATGCATATACTGTGATTAAAATCTCTGATTGACACTTTAAACCATAGATGCAGTAATGTCTTAAGATGGAAACTCTAGCACTGCAGTAGCGTTTTGCATGTGAACATGCACTAGTCACCATTTCATCAGAAGACAATTGAATCTGCTTTTATTAGCGTGTTTAGGTGGCCTTAACCGCTGTGAATCATTTGGTACAGTGCACATGTTTTTACGTTGTTCTTCTATTTCTACATGGTAGTTAAGGCCTCCTAATATAAAGGGTGACGTGTATTTGTGCTGCGAGCTTCTAGAATAACAGCGTCCCTCTTGAGCTGAGCTCTGAATGCTGTTGAGAAACAGAGGTTCAGTGCAGCTCTCGCTCTGTTTTGTGCGGCTGTGCCGTTGCAGTATTCAGAGTCTGGGGCGTGTTTCCTGTTGCTATTCTGGGTCTTCCTGTGCGCGCGTGGCTCATTCAGGTTCAGGGGCCGTTGCTCTCCTTCATGCGCTCTCTGTTGCACACACAGTTTTCTCCTCGTCCTGTGCCATAGTTTAATGAAGAACGGAAGAACGCTGCAGTTTTCACTGCGTTCACTGCACTTTCTTTCAAGAATTTATGCATCAAATACATTTACATTCTTTTTCCTTTGGTGTTCTCCTTCCCTCCCTGTCTGTCTCTCGCTCTTTCTCGTTCACACACACACCCTCTTGCTCTCTTTCTCTCTCTCTCTCAGTCTCTCACTCACTCTTTCTCTCTCTCTCTCTCTCTCTCTCTCTCTCTCTCTGTCTCTCTCTCTCTCTCTCTCTCTCTCTCTCTCTGTCTCTCTCTCTCTCTCTCTCTCTCTCTCTCTCTCTCTCTCTCTCTCTCTCTCTCTCTCTCTCTCTGTCTCTCTGTCTCTCTCTGTCTCTCTATGTCTCTCTGTCTATGTCTCTCTGTCTATGTCTCTCTGTCTATGTCTCTGTCTCTCTCTCTCTCTCTGTCTCTCTCTCTCTCTGTCTCTCTCTCTCTCTCTCTCTCTCTCTCTCTCCCTCCCCGTCTCTCTCTCTCTCTCTCTCTCTCTCTGTCTCTCTCTCTCTCTCTGTCTCTGTCTCTCTCTCTCTCTCTCTCTCTCTCTCTCTCTCTCTCTCTCTCTCTCTCTCTCTCTCTCTCTCTCTCTCTCTCTCTCTCTCTCTCTCTGTCTCTCTATGTCTCTCTGTCTATGTCTCTCTATGTCTCTCTGTCTATGTCTCTCTATGTCTCTCTGTCTATGTCTCTGTCTCTCTCTCTCTCTCTCTCTCTCTCTCTCTCTCTCTCTCTCTCTCTATGTCTCTCTGTCTCTCTCTCTCTCTCTGTCTCTCTATGTCTCTCTGTCTATGTCTCTCTATGTCTCTCTGTCTCTCTCTCTCTCTGTCTCTCTCTCTCTCTCTCTCTCTGTCTCTCTCTCTCTCTCTCTCTCTCTCCCTCCCCGTCTCTCTCTCTCTCTGAGCACTCGGCTGACGGCAGCACAAAGGCCGTGTTTCACTGCAGCACTCGCTCTCTCTCTCTCTCTCTCTCTCTCTCTCTGTCTTTCCCTCCACCGCCTCTCCCATTATTTCTGTCTTTCCTCGTCCATACTTTTCCGAATAGCATCAATCTAATGTTCTTATTCAGTTGCTTTTTCTTGAAGGTTTAGAATTTAGAGAACACATTCTTATTTAGAACTATTTCTGTTTTACAAAAACAACACTGTAATCCATTGTATTCAGATGTTTGGTTGCGTTAGCGGTTTTTAAACTGACTGGATGGTGAGGCAGACTGTACCATGTGACTACAAATGTCAGCCGGAAGATTGTGCTGTGCTGTTTACACCTCTGTGTATCTGCGGTTTAATTTAAATCAGTGTAAATGGTTTTGAAATGTGCCTCATGCAGTCCGGTTTCTGAGATGGATATCTACACACACACTATAATACATTGCATTTTACATTGTGCCCATTTTCTTTATGCGTCTGTTCACATTAACCATATTTGCAAAGGAGCATGGTTTTGTTTTCAACACTGTGATTCCTTGTGGTCACCTAAATATTGCAAAATCTTCATGAAATTTTTTGTTCTTGAATGCAATGTCATTTCGCATAGATTCTATTTGAAATTGCTGGATTTCTATAAATGTGGCATCATATTACAAATAATCTTAGCCAACAACTTATGAATAAATTAAGAGTAGCCTAAATGAGGTGTCTTTTTATTTAAAAAAAAAATAAAAAATATGAAAACTTAAGAAAAAGCAGGAAAATTGTATTAAAATACTCCTAACCATACTTGCATTACAATTATTTTATATTCTTTATTTCACTAAGAAACTTTCAATCTCTTCCAGGGAGACCTGGTCAAGATCGCAACACATTATTTCACGCAAAAACAAATCGTGAAACCACACACTGACAACTACTCATTTATGGTCCTTAAAATAAGGTAAAAAAGGTAAGAAAAAAACAATCACAGGATTCCCGTTCGCATATTTGAACAATTCAAACAATGCAATTCATTCAAATCCCAAAGAACATGAAGAAAAAAATAAAATAAAAAAAACACCATTTGTGTAGGGCTAGATGATGTGACAATCTGTCCTTAAAATAAATATAAATATCTTCATAGAAATATGATTCATTTCTGCATGTTCTGAATAATGTTGTTATTAGTAATGTTGTTAATGTTGTTACGTTTGTGTTGCCTAATAATAATATTAGAAATGCCCATTTGATAACAGTAGCTTGAGTTAGGATGCAGAAGGAAATTTGTTTATTACCAGTAAGTCAAGTCATCTGTAGAAACGATACCAACCTCATTTTTATATGGTATGATTTCATTATTTTGAGTTTTTTTGTTTCATTTTTAAACTAACGTTGTTTTTACATGGCAGCATACGTTCACATCATGAATACTGAATCGTTAGCGTGTCTGTAGACAGAATCCCATCCCTGTCTCTTGTGCTCAGTCTGCAGCTCCAGCAGTTTTTCTGCGGCCCCTCGCTCTGCTCGGCTCCCACTCTGGGGCCGCTCTGCTGTGGGAGGGGCGTTGCTCTGAAAAAGACGAGGCAGACAGGCTGTTTTTTTCCCCCTCTCTCTCTTTTTTTTTCTCCGTCAGGCACCCAGCCCCCCGTTATCCACCTCTTCTCCCTTCTCTGTCCCTCTGTTTCCACCCAGACGGGTGGCTGCCTCCCTCACAGAAGCATCTGTGGTTCCTTCTACTATTGTGACCCACACAATAGACCCCCAACGCAGTCACACAGAGGACCCCTCCCGCCGGCGACAAACACCACAGATCCGTCCAGATGCACGTGAATGGATATTGTTATTTACAGCTCTGACGGAGGTGCCCGGTTGGATGCGATCACGTTTAATTTGCAAATTTTTACTCGTGAAAACACATTTGATCTAGTACTGTTATTAGCAACCAAAAAGGGATAGGAAATACCAAAAGACACGGGGAGCGTTTTGTCAGACTTTGGCTCGGCGGCTCCAGCTTTGATTGGTTTACTGCTAAATCCAATCACAGACATTCAATCACTCTTAGAGAGAGTGACCGTGGCGTATAGCGCAACAGTCGGCTTCCGGAAAAATCCCATTCATTTTCCCCATGGATAAATTGAGTTGTAGTGATTAATGTGTAAGAGGTTTCAAGACACGCCAGGAGCTCTGAGGTTAAGTGATGATGTATGTTTCTGTAAAAGGCTGTAGTCAGTGTGATTTCAACTCACTTTTTGGAGCAGGGGGAAAAAAAAAAAACCTTTCTAAAAATGTGTTAAATTGCAGAATCCGAGCGAAGAACTCCATTACCCATAATACTCCACAAAAACCCACCAATCAGAGAGGTCGCCGTTACCATAGAAACACTGCCAAAAGTAGCAGTCCTATAAAACATTGAAGATGAATGGCATAATCGTGTCAGTCTCCTCACAGTCAACTTTTGTTGGTATATTTTTAAATATTTTACTGCATTTTAAACCTGGTTGTATTGCGTTTCATTGGATGAGTCGATTATTCGTTACAAATGGCTTGAAATGAGTGCTCCAACAACTGTTCAGTGAGGCCTTCATAATAATTGATATCAGATTTAACGTAAAAATATGTCTGAAGAGCCAAATGCTTGTGAGAATGATGTGGAATATCTGAAATAATGTTTGAAATAATGTACACCACATTATTTTTCACATTTGAGACGTCTAGTATTGTATTGTATTAGTCTGGTAACTAGTTATGCATTACTTTTAAATGTACAATTAAATACGAGCGACTTTCTTTCCAATTTATTCACCGACTGCTCTCCTATCCCATGTTGAAAGAAACTGCAGAGGCACTTCAGCCTGGGGCTTATTAATTTTTTCTCTAGGTGAGAAAGGGCCTTTACACTTGCCAAAAATATAAACTGTTTTTTGTTATCAGAAACAAATAAGCAAGCCTGGCCCAGGCGTCACACGCTAATGTACACAGCGTATTACTTTCCATAAAAAGTGACCAACATACAGGTTACGCTTGTGCTCGGTGCTGAAGCAGAAAAGATCTCCGTCACATCAGTATTTATGTATTCCAGGCCTCTCTGTTATGATCGTTCTGGGCCGCGCATCAGTATTCAGAAGCGACTGCGATTAATCACGAAAAGCGTAATTCTGACTCGAGATATTTTTGTATTACTTAAACGTTTCGCACCGATTTTTAATTTATTAACGACCGCACGCCAAAAGGCAGCTTAATATTATATTTGCGATTCATCAGGGAGTGATTTTTGCGTCAGCACTCTTCGTGGTGACTTTGAGTCCGGGGCAGCACTCCAGAGGAGATTAGGGGATCACACCAGACGCCGCGCCAAGACCACTGCGCTCTTCTTCTTCTTCTTTTTGAGAAGCATCATTTAATAGATGTATTTATAACTTGGCACAAAAAAGAGATGCAATGCAACAGCCAGTTTATCTGTTGAGCATCCGAAGTCAAGAAAATTGCCCTAGAAAAGGGCGCCTTGTCTCGGGGTGGCTTGAGGATAAGAGCCCGAGTGTGAAAAGAGACGGAGCCTCCATGAAAGAGACCTCACTGTTAGCTTTAGCCATCGCCGTTACAGCTTAGGCCGAGAGAAGTCTGTGTTTTAGTTCGATTCAGAGTGAAGCGTGGCACTGCACACTCGGGAAGCTCATTATCAGCTGTTTTCAGGGTCGCATGTGCTCCGAGTTTGACTCCGTTTGGGAATTCAGCACGCATCAGCCATCTTTCCAGATGTGTAACCGGCCATCGTCAAAAAAAAGAGAGGAGCTTTATGGACTCCCTGTCTGACAAAATCAAAATTTGATTGTTATAACTGGTATTTATTTTACAGTGAAATATTTCAGGAGTATAACCTTATTTTAATATTTATATACATTACAATATTACAATAAAATTATATTTTGTTTTTATTTTACAGTGAGATGTTGCAGTTGTCATAATTTTTTTTTGTAGTGTTTACTCGTGCGAACATTACAGCTAAGTGTGCTGTAAAATTGATTTATTATTTTTATCATTTTTCTTACACTATTTTAGTCAAATATTACAGTAGCATTGTCTTGTTTATTTTGTTTAATAGTTACATTTTACAATCGCAATTGCAAATTGTTGTTGCTTCAATTATTATTATTAGTATTATAATATATTAGCGCTTTTTTTTTTTAATCACATTTTTCATTTCACATTTTCCCGAACCGCACAGCTACACTTAGTGGCGCTCACCCATTAAAACGTGACTGTCACACTGCTGTGGATGGTTGCCATTGCTTGGTGGTTGCTAGTGTGGTGTGGGCGGTTGCTAGGTTGTTCTCAGAAGGTGCTTTTCAGAAGGATGCTCACTAACACGAGTCCACCGAGCCCACCCATAAATCCATACGGTGCTCTGCTCTCTAAAATATGACCGGAAGATCAATGGGTGCCAATCAAAGAGGGCTCCACCGAGCCTGATTGCATCCTTTGTTCACATCTCTAACCCTAATATCAACAGCAGCAGCGGTGATGCCCATCTCTCTGTGTGTGTGTGCTGAGAGGGAGGTGGTAATGGCCGCTGGTCGAGGCCGCTCCTCTCACAGTCAGTGGGCCGGTGGCTCCCCCTCATGGCTGACATCTGCACAGCCGCTGCTCACTACATAGGGGACGCTTCCTCCCCAAACCCTGCTCTCATTTGGGTGTGAAGAGCAAGAATTAGTGGCTTCGTAATCGTACAGTTAAACTACTGTGTGTGTGTGTGTGCACAAGAACACATTTGAACTGGTGCGTCTCTGCGCTTCAGCCGTGTGTGTGTGTGTGTGTGTGTGTGTGTGTGTGTGTGTGAGAGAGAGAGAGTGTGAGAGAACGACTGCGCCGTGACCTCAGCGCTGGGGGAGGGGCGTCGCGACTTTGCACTAATGTGTCAAGCACGTGGAGACAGTTGCTATGGCAACCTCACCGATACAGCTGCATGTTTTTGTGTGTGTGTGTGTTAATGTCCTCCTTTCCTCTCTCCTCTCTTCCTCATTCTGCCGTTTTGGCAGCAGATGAATGGGGGTGGGTGTGTGTGTGTGTGTGTGTGTGTGTGTGTGTGTGTGTGTGTGTGTGAGAGAACCAGAGAAAGGCGTCCCGGGCCGCCGAGGGTCACACAGAGTCTGTGACTGCGTTTCACCGCTGTCTTATCTCTCTGACAGGATTTCCCTTCAGCTCATCACAAACTGCATCAGAACAGAGTTTAGAAAGGACTCTGCTGAAACAACATGGCTGCCGTAGAGACCAGTGATATTCACAGCTCGCTGGCCTGCTTTATCAGAGAAGCGTGTCGGTTTTAGTCGAACTGAAGCTGCTGCTTTTGCAAGTCTTGTTTGGAACTGCAGAAGTGTTTGAAACGGTCTAGGTTTGGTCTGTTTCGGGAGCTGACAGACAGGCTAGCGCCGGTGCTAATTTGAGCATAAAATGGCTGCCACAGATACCAGCCTCTCAGAGTATTTTTAGAGACACTGAGCATATTCAGGGCCGTTTTGTCTCCATTTTATTAATTGTTTTTGTTTTAGGGCCATATTTTGGCTACGTTTGAGAGTTGCATGTGCTGTCAGGCGCTGTATTTAGCAGCTTTGTGCTACGCAAACAGTGAACTGTTATAATGTTTCACAGGTCAACAAAACCATTTGTGTTTGAGGGTTTTTGTTGTTGCTCAGCAGAATGTGGCTTTTGCTGCTGACAGATGTTTTTACAATTAGCAAAGTGTCTGCAAACGTAGCGTAGGCATATCATCAGCGTTAATAATATTGTAAAGTTATAAATGATGAGATCTTTCAAGCATTGCTAAAGCTGGAATACATACGACTTGAACGCTGCAAAAAATGCTTTTCTCTCTTAGATTTGTCGTCTCGTTTCCAGGCCAGATATATACGAATCAAGAAGGTCTTGTTTTCAGGAAAAAAAGGCTTTTTTGCTTGAAGGAAAAGCATTCATTTCATATTTTTAAACACCGCATCATGCTTTGTAAATGGTCACAGAGAAATGCATGCCATGTTTGAAAAGGGGCCAAAAGTTGAAAGCGGTCGAAGCTGTTTGGCTGGTTTCGGCTGGTCTTTCAGCTGAGTCATAGCCGTTTCAGAGGATTTTGACCATTTCTGTAGCTGGCCAGGCTGAGACAACAGCTACTTAAAAAAAAATATCATCAGCTTGATCTGGACGACTGAATGAGCTGTAAAAGGGACTTATTCCTTCTAAAATGAAAACCTGTTTACATGATGTGTGTGTGTGCTAGGGATGAGCATCTCCATAACTGAGGCCAATGCAAAACTAATCTTGATGAATAACCAATGATACGATACATTAAAGATACATATGAAGCTGTGGTGCTGTGCGATTATGACACGATTTCAGCACAATGTGTCAGCATACATTGCTGTATGATGAGGAAAAATTTGATTAAATTGCTTTTAATGTAATGTGTTTACGTAGCGTGTGTGTGTATGTTTTGAAGATATTTACTCTTATATTGCGGCATTTTATATTATATGCAAATATTTAATATATAAACATATTTTTTATATATATAATGAAAATGTGTGTGCATAAAATAATACTGGGTACACGTTTATGTAAACAAACGTAGTTTTGCAATGAATTAACTGGACCTCTGACGCTATGCAAACACGAGCAGATGCACTGTAAAATAAAATAATTATTGTTTATATTGTTTTACATACTATATTTATTTTGCAGTGAATATGGTCTTATTTTATGAATCTGTAAAATACTACTGAATATTGTTGCTTGCTCTGTAAATAAGTATAGCACATCTACTAATAATTATATTTTTACTGATGAATATATGAAATATAAAAACAATGCATTGATGCATTTTTTTTTTTTATTCAGTGCATTGCATCTTTTATGCTGGTGCAGTGATGCGGTGAATCTTTCCGTCCCTAATAGCTGTGTATAAATATACACATTCATACTTTTACATTTATACACTTAAGAAATATGTAATAGCCAATACATGCCAAATTTTTTATTTATTTTTTTACAACCTTTTTTGTATTACAACCTTCGAATCAACTCACAGCCTGAAGATAAATGTATCAGAATATGTGTGTTTTAAACTGAACTCAGACAAAAATGCAAGACTCTTGGTTTTTTTTTTTCAACAGACATGGACTTGGGAATCAGGGCAGAAGTCATGTGCGCTCACTTTTGTTTTGAAGCTGCGAGTGAAGGATAAGCGAGCCGCTGGTCAGACAGTGTAGCCTGACCTGAGCCGCTGCTCTTGACCTCTGTGCGGTCGGGAGATCACGGGGTCAGACGGGTTCACGACTGAAGGGGTTAAGATGAGCGGTCTTATGATAGCAGAGAGAAGCCTCGGTTAAACAGTGTGACGAGCGCTTCAGCGGTTATTAAGCAGTCTCACCGTGACTTTGATTTTAATGGGATGTTTTTTTGAACTCTCTTCAGGTGAAATATTAAGGTCGCAGTAATCGAGCCTGCTAGCACTAACATTTACAAGACAACTTTTCTGATTTTCAACCAGCTTTGTGTTCCTTACTATGTCAGTAGCACATGGAAATGAACAGCGCTTTATTTTTTTTCCCCATGTTACCTGCTCATAGATATATTGCCTGCAAATGTCACGCAGGTTGTTTCTTCTTGATTGTTCATTTTACATAATCTACTGTCGTTTACTTGTACTACTGATAAAGTAGAAAGCTAGCTGCATATCGGCGAAATTACCCTTCGTTTAAGTTTGAGTTTATGTATATATGCATTTTATTTTCCGCTTG
Organism: Puntigrus tetrazona; assembly: GCF_018831695.1. NCBI lineage: Eukaryota > Metazoa > Chordata > Actinopteri > Cypriniformes > Cyprinidae > Puntigrus > Puntigrus tetrazona. The sequence goes on along the minus strand of NC_056717.1, from coordinate 3,402,655 downwards.
CTTCGTGGAAATCAGGAAGCTGCGTTCTTTGAATAGAAACTTAAAGAACTTTTGGAAGTGAAGTTTACACCAACTTTTATGATTTTTTTTTTTTTTTTTTTGTAATTGATTTTAATTTACTACAAAACAGCTAAAAAACATGTTTTGGTCCTGTGAAAGTTGGCATAAATGGCAAAAGAGTTTTGTGACTTAATTTAAGTTTCAGTGCTTGAACAGACTTAATCATTAATCATCAGACCAAGCAAATGTGTAACAATCCTTAGGTGAATTGCTGAAGTTTCCTGAATGTGATTTGTTATTAGGTTCTCTCTCTGTCTCTATCTCTCTCACACACACACAGAGTCCTCAGAGTCTCTTCATTTAATAACGTCCTCGCTTTGGGATCACATTGCATCATGTTGTGGTCACACACACACACACACACACACACACACACACATTAAGACTCTGGGTTTACGCCACACTCTTGGGTAATAAACACCTTTCTCATGGGTCACACACACAGGAATCTCCTGTTAGACACACACATGCCAACATAAACACCAATCCGCCGAGGATTGTTTCCTGTTAGGAGAGCAGAGCTGGGTCATGCAGACGCTGTGTGTGTGTGTGTGGCAGCTAAAACAGGAGTCTGAATCAGCGTCCTCCTCCTGTCTCTCCCTCTGGGGTTCCTCCAGCAGGTCACGGCCCAAAAATAGCAGTGGGCGCCGTTTCAAGTGCAAAACCGCCGACTTTGGGGCCGCAGCCAGTCTGCGAGTGTGAGATTTCTATGGGAATACTTGGCCATGCTCCAGTCGGCCTCTCGGTGTGTGTGTGTGTGTGTGTGTGTGTGTGTGTGTGTTTCTCGTTCCACTCCCACTTCTTTTCCCTTTCCCTCTCTGATCTGACTGGCAGATGAGCTTGCAAATTTTCACTGAACACATGCGCTCCACGTGACGCGAGTCGAGTGTGTAAATATTCCACACACACACACACACACACATACACACACACACACACACACACTCCTCCGCTGGGAGGCTTTATGACTGACTGCCAGATTGATTTCAGCATCACACCCCATATGGACTCGCTGCTCATTTCGCTCAGGCTTGTTTTCAGGCAGCCTGTGTTCTGTAACAGCAAAAACCATCAATAATCAAAGACACATGGTCACACAAAATATCCCCGTTTGCTTCTTTGAACATTTTCCGCTCTTTATAGTAGTGAGTTTGGGTTTTGCAGGATACATCTGTCTGGTTTTTCAGTTGTTGTTTGTTGGGTTTCACAGTATTTATGAATTTTGCTGATGTTTGCCCTGCTTTATGACACTTTCTCTAAGTCAACTGAATTTATTTTATAGAGAAATGGCGAGCCGTCACGTTCACCTGTGCTAAACACGATGCAAGAATGCTAATCGGACAAGAACCGAAAAGACTTTTTTGTTCATCTTTAAAATAAAGCATTGAAAGTTTACAAAACCATCAGGCTTGTAAGTTACACCAAGGCATTCAAATGAATTGAACTGAATTGACAAGTCTTTCGGTCAAAACATGTTTTCATTTAAGTGAATTTGGTTTATTCCACCAAAAAATGACTTTCATTGTTTTCATGCTCTAAATGACCTTTTTATTTGAAATGAGGAAAAATGAAGAAGTGAATGGTCTCTTTAAGATTTAAATTGAGATGCTAAATGCGTCTGTGATGGTTTAATCAAGGTGTGCTTCATAATGTTAACCGTAACTATCACAGTGTGTCTAAAACAGAAGCAAGGCGCTTGTCTCAATGTACCCAAAGTACACTACGTGCTCATGCCTGGTTAATATGAAGCTGCTAGGGGATTTTATGTTGCTGTGTTGGTTGTTTTTGAATGGTTTCGTGCTAGTTGCTTGCTTGCAAAAGTTAAAATAGCCTATTCTCAGTTCTATACGATGTTTTGGTTTGTAGACATGGTTGAGATTACTCCTTCAGCGAACGTCTGATCAATAATCGCTCATTTTATCAGCTTGTTTTATTTTATTTTTTTGAAATAGAGCCCTTATGGGAAAGCATGTGATGTAGGAAAAATTGGTTGCGAGATGACTTCTCTAGAGTAGCTTTTTCATCCACTCCAAAAAGTATCGCGCTCGCTAGAGTAACTTGAGAAAGCGTAGAAGTATAGATTTTCCTCGGCAGCAAAACGTCTGAGAGCAAACGCGAAGGTTTAGCAAATAAAGCATTTGAAATCATTTTTCCTCTCATCTCGTATTTTTTCCCATCGCTATGTCCCCTTAGAGCTTCTGTAAAAACCACGAGCACGTCTCTCCTCAATAAATCATGTGATCTGAGCTATCATTCATGTCTGTAGTACCGTGCGGGACGAGCCCTCTGGGCGGCAGTCATAGAGAGGCTCGCCTCATCAAACTCCGCTAACGCTGCTTCTCCTGCGCAGGACCTGTCGGGCTCCATCGATGACCTCCCCACAGGGACCGAGGGTGCTCTGAGTCCGGGCGTCAGTACTTCAGGGGTGTCCAGCAGTCAGGGCGAGCAGAGTAACCCGGCTCAGTCGCCCTTCTCGCCCCACACCTCCCCTCACCTGCCCGGGATCCGCGGCCCGTCGCCCTCTCCTGTGGGCTCGCCCGCCAGCGGCCCGGCCTCGCGCACGGGGCCCCTCTCACCCGGAGCCATGCCTGGTGAGACTCATTCATGCAGTTTGTTTACTGTTATTTGCACTAATATTAGAGTTCAGTGTAGCTAGAATCCAGAAGCGTGTTTAGTTCAAAGAATGATATGAAACTCTCAAAACTTGAGTACATGAGTATATACATCAATATACATAATCGAGCCTGAATGGATGTCTTTAGCAATGCACATTACTGAGCAAAAGTAAAGTTTTGATATTTACAGTAGGAAATTTACTAAATATCTTCATGGAGCATGCTCTTGAGTTGATGTTTAACTTTGGCGTTTACCCCTCTTATAGGAACCCAGATGCCCCCGAGGCCCTCGAGTGTCCAGTCAGACGGCATGTTACATTCCTCCATGGGTCAGGATAGAGGCAAGTCTTTTTCATAAATGTCGACTTTGCTGAACGATTAATTGAAATAATAAAAACCGAAATACCCATATGGATTAGAGCCGTTATCTGATCGTGAAGACTGTGTTTAAACGTTTAACATGTAAATTATATATATTTATATAAATTAAATATATTTTTGAATTATATTCTGAATGGAACTGGTACTACTGATTATGGTGATGAAGATGATTATTTATTTAATAATTAATTATTATTAATAATAATAATATTATTAGGTGCCATGTACTTTTTAAATTTAAAGTGTATTGTACCAAATTATTACTTTAAACGTATCCACCTCAATAGCAGCAGAAGTTATTATTATTATTATTAAAAAAATTAATCAATTTTATATTATTATTGTATAACTCCTAGCATGAAAGCATAACCTCGGGTGGTGTACTGTAGTGTAACTGTGTGCCTGCTCTCTACAGTATACATGAGGAACCCTCAGATGCCGTACGGCTCTCCTCAACCCGGGTCAACTTTATCCCCACGCCAGTCATCTGGAAGCCAAATGCATAGCGGCATGGGTTCCTTCCCACAAAACAACTCCATGGGCAACTATGGGCCGCAGAGTGGCCAGTACGGACCACAAGGTGAGAAGCTTCGATCCGACCCGACTCTGATGCTTTTAAAAAAATGTCAAATGTATTTTAGACGAGCCTAGAGGGTTCATTAACCTTGAAATGTGTTGCACAGGTTACCCGAGGCCGCCGGGATATGGAGGCATGCCGAATGCTAACTATCCGGGTGGTCCTGGCATGGGCAGCTCAATGAACCCTATGGCGGGGCAAGGCGGAGGAGGGCCGTATGGAGGGATGCCTCCGGGACGCATGGGTCCGGGGCAGATGGGTACGAGGCCGTACGGCCCTGGCATGGGCCCCAACATGGGCGGCATGCCTCCTCAGGTGGCGTCAGGAATGTGTCCGCCGCCGGGGATGAACAGAAAGCCTCAGGATCCCGCGGCAGCAGCGGGGATGCACCATGGCCCTTCCAACTCCATACACAGGTACCGGTCACGTGCTTCTGAACAGCTGGTGCAGAAACAAACACTGCTAAAATGATTAGCTTGGTCATAGGAAGTTAAGTCACGGGAGCACTGAGTGTCGAAAATGAACCTTGAAGCTGTCAGCTGACTGTGGTCTTATTTTTTGTAGTCTTAATAGTCTTTCGTTGCTAATTAATTGCTAATGCTTTTATGGCAGTATGCGGGATTATCACGATACTGATATTATAGTGTTGTCATAAGAGTATAACTTTTTTTCTTAAAGAATAAAAATATATGAACATTTAACTACAATAAAGAAATTCACCAAAAAATGTATAAAGTAAAAATGTTTACACGCATTAAAGTGCAAAAGAATTAAAAGAATAATTAGTATTATTAAGTTATTAATCTTTGGTAAAAAAAATAATACAACTCTTAGTTTAGGTGAGCTTGTTCATTAAAAAGTCAGTTTATAATTACTTTTTTTATTTACTGTATTATTAAATATTTAAATTACCTAAGATTACTGAATCTTTAGAAGTTCTTGATCATAATGATGTAAAGTGTGTGACAGAATAATAAAGAATGACCATTTTAACTGGCACCGTGAAGAACATCACTGCTAATACAAGAACCTGAATGGATATTTAAGTAATCTGCTCTTTTTATGGTCGTTCCTGCTGTCACAGAGTGAATGTGTGCTTTCATTCAGCGTCTCTCACATGTTCCCACGTGCTTCTCATCCGTGCTTGTTTACATCAGAGCACACGTGTTAATGGGAAAAGTGTGCTTAACCCATTCAAAATTCTGAATAATTTGCAATAAGTAATTATTTTCGGTATTTTTAAGTGCCAACGATAACAATCCTGCACATGTTCATTATGGTGATTATATCACACCGAACACCGGCACGTGTCTAATCATGTACATCTACCTGCCAATAGTTTTGTGTATAATAACTGAAATTGTACTTCTGTTTCACTTTACACAATGCAGCCGTGTCACCAGCATAGAAATACTCATGATTCTATTTAACTGATATAGCATCAGTATGCAAGTTATTGTTTATAATTTTTTTCTGTTTAACCAGTGACGCAGATTTTATAGTGTGCATTTAAAATATTAAAACTCTTGTTTAATGTTTTTAAATGAAATATTTTGTCTGTTTTTGTAATGTTGCTTTAGCATATTCCTTTGTTTTATTTATTTGTTATATTCAAAGTTAATATCCAGTAAAATAACGTGCTTAAATGTAATCATCAGGTGAATGAGGACTAATTCAGATTTTAAACGTGTACTGAAACGGCTGCGTTGTTCTCACACCTTTTGTAAGCAAGCTGGATGGAAATAGACGAGTAAATGTTGCGAACGAATTGTTCGGAGAGATCGCTTGACTTATAAATAATAAATACACTCTCCATCGCTCAAACGGGGCGGTCTTATATCGGATCTTTTCTATTTCTTTTAAACCCTTCCGTATAAACCTGACCGCTAAAGGCAGGGCACGTATTGATTAATTTGCAGGGGCTTGGATTTATGGACTTTTATTAACCTGCGGCTCAGAAACGATATAACGTTTATCAAATGTGCAATTGAGCTAAATGCAAGCTTGACTTTGTATTTAAGTTCTTCGTGATGTTCTAAAGGCACAGCTGGTGGACTCCGAGATCGTACGGTCCTGCGGAGCTCAGCTGGATTCGGTCTGATCACACTGTGACAGATGAACACCGGCTCATGACATTACGAGTGAAGGCAGCGTGCTGAAAGAGACAATTTACACCATTTTAAGATCCAGTTTGGCTAAATCGTCTCATTCATTTCTCTTCTAGACCACCTGGATACCCCAACATGAACCAGGGAATGATGGGAGCTGGGCCTCCGTATGCCCCGCCCATGAACAGCATGCAGGGGATGATGAATCAAGCGGGACCGTACCCCATGCCCGGAAACATGTCTAATAACTCTGCTGGTAAGCATGCAACCCTCTCGTTTTTAGTTATTTTGGTGTTCGTTATCAAATGCGTTTTGGCCCAGAGCGACAGTGTTTGCGTTTTGTCTCCTAGGCATGGCTCCCAGTCCGGAGTTTGGCATGGACAAGCTCAACCAGTCTCAGAAGTTGAATAACAAAGTGGATGGGACGCCTAAGACCGAATCGAAAAAGGTGAAGGGCTGTTAATATTTAAATGGGTCGGGGGCCGTGGCTTTGCCCTGAGCCCGGTGAACAGCACTCGACTGATCATCTGAATGGAGAGCGCTGATAGCCCGAGTAACGCACATTCAGGGCTTTTGAAATTGCTCCCTGCAGTCCTGGCTTTATACATCATTAATGAAAATGCTTTTCCGCTGAAATGCGCATTGCACATATACAGTGCATTGATACACCCGCTAGTGTGCTTCCTGTTTATGAAAATTGCATGGGAAATTTCCCCACCCGGCCATAACTAAACACGAAAAATCGAATACTTTGGTGCGTTTTACAGTTTTTGCTCCTTTTTTTTTTTTGTGCTCGCAGAAGTCTAGTTCCTCTACCACCACTAATGAGAAGATAACCCGTCTGTACGAGCTGGGTCCAGAGCCCGAGCGCAAAATGTGGGTGGATCGTTACCTTGCGTTTGCCGAGGAGAAAGCCATGGGCATGAACAATCTCCCCGCGGTGGGCCGCAAGCCCCTCGACCTCTTCCGCCTCTACGTGTCCGTCAAAGAGATCGGCGGCCTCACTCAGGTGGGATATTGAAGCTGTGCATTACACGAAGGGTTTTTTACGAGCTATTATAAGACGCGAAAGGGTGTAAACAAGGCTTTTAACTTGAACGATGCAGACAAGAGTTGCGCCATCCAGTCATAAAAATGGAATTTACTGGATAACGCGAAATGTCACCGAATTTTGATATGGGCTACAGTCTGAAAATTGAGCTGCAAAAGACCGTTTAAATATGAATCCTGCATGTTTTTTGTGTCTCAGTGTGAGTGGATGTCGCAGACATGCAATATGTTTATGGGCTGCATGATTATAACAAATTAACTGCAAAACCCTGTTTTATATATATATATATATATATATATATATATATATATATATGTGTGTATATATATATATATATATATATATATATGTGTGTGTATATATATATATATATATATATATATATGTGTGTGTATATATATATATATATATGTGTGTGTGTATATATATATATGTATGTATATATATATATGTGTGTGTGTGTGTATATATATATATATGTGTGTATATATATATATGTGTGTGTATATATATATATGTGTGTGTATATATATATATGTGTGTGTGTATATATATATATATATATATATATATATATATATATATATATATATATATATATATGTGTGTATATATATATATATATATATGTGTGTGTATATATATATATATATATATATGTGTGTGTATATATATATATATATATATATGTGTGTATATATATATATATATATATATATATATATGTGTGTGTATATATATATATATATATATATATATGTATATATATATATATATATATATATATATATATATATATATATGTGTGTATATATATATATATATATATATATATATATATATATATATATATATGTGTGTGTATATATATATATATATATGTGTGTGTATATATATATATATATGTGTGTATATATATATGTGTATGTGTGTATATATATATATATATATATATATATATATATATATATATATATATATATGTGTATGTATATATGTATATGTACACAAACAAAACTCTTTACTGCAAATCGGCAAAATTAAAGATCTCGTCATCTTGAAGAAATTGAGAGAAAAAAAAAATTTAACAGTAGGATGTTTATTTTTATGTAATTCTACTACTACTAAGAAACTTTATTTTTAAGGAATAATCACACATTTCTTTCTCTGCAGCACTTTGGCCAAAAAAGGGTGTAGATTAGAAATTTGTAGGGCAGCAATTTTTTGGTTTCAACCATCTTGACTTTGTCAGTGACTGTTTCGTGAACACACTTTAGATAAGCAATATTGAATCGTATATTTAATCAATACTGAGATTGCTTCATAATTCTCTAAATCAATTTTTTAGTGTATGCGTGAACATTATTTATATTATATCCGAAGAGCCATTTACTTTTAATATGAAACAATATTGCAGGTATCGAATCAGGTGTCTTTCAGTTTTCTCACAAAATACAAAAGTTGTGGATTTGGCCCTTTTTTTTTAATGTGCCATGACAGATGGTAAAGCCAGCTCAGTTTAAGCACCACGTAAGTCAATATCTTCTTTGCAGCTAGTTACTGCATGAAATAAACATGAAACTCAGAAGGTGTTGTAAAACCGTACAACTTACTGAAGTGCATCTCTCAAATAACGTTTCAGCTGCATCCATAAAACGTCTTGTAACATTACTTACCTCAGAAAAGCCAATCAATGTCTGTGCAAGAGAAAAAAACAGCTCTAGAGAAGAGCGTATTGATAGATACATGGTCTATATACATAACTTTATCTTACGTTTACATCAAGATCTTCATTTTGTTTTGTATATTTGAGTAAGAAATAAAAACTAGAAACATTTTTGTGCTACATTCTCAGCCTTGGTTATAATTTGACTTCTATAATTTGCACAATAAGACTAAGGACATCACGAAAGTATCTTTTTTTTATGATTTCTTGTGGACATTAGCAGTCACTATTTTAGTTTTTTGGGTTTGTACGGTACGTGCTGGGTTTGGATCCACTAAGGCATGAATCCCGTCTGCCTGCTCTCATCAGGTGAACAAGAACAAGAAGTGGAGGGAGATAGCCACTAACCTGAACGTGGGCACATCCAGTAGTGCCGCCAGCTCTCTGAAGAAACAGTACATCCAGTGTCTGTACGCCTTCGAGTGCAAGATCGAGCGAGGGGAAGACCCGCCGCCTGACTTCTTCAACAATGACCCCAAAAAGAACCAGGCCAAGGTCCAGCCTCCTTCACCAGGTCAGTGCAGCTCTTTTATATGAAACGAGTCCAAGCTTGTTGCCTCGCAGGGTTGGATGCAGCAAGGCGTTTTTACATTGTTAGAGCGTCGATCTTTAGCGCGTTAAGTGTCTTACTTCCGTATTTATCACAACATCAAATACGTTCTGACTAGCCTTGAGGTTCGGTGCTTTCTTTCAGCATTTTTTTTTTCCCTGATGTACGATTGGCGTGTAATGCAGAATCGAAGCAAGTTGATGTCCAGGAAACGGACATAATCAGACATAAAAGACTGTAACTGATTTGACATAACCGTCTGATAACGCACCTATAATGGCTAGGTTAATGTAATTGTGAACGTGAATCTTTATAGTGTGCGTGTCTTGTTTTAATGGAGCTTTGCTTTGATGTGGTTTAGTACAGCTGGTAATGTTTGAGCGCCAGCGGTTGACGTTCATTTCTCGTGTCGTTTACAGTGATTTACGGTACTGCTAGCTACCACACGACTCTGTTCTGCTGGGATAGCATTGCTTATTTATGCCCTTCTGTGCTACTGTGTTCAGAGTGGAGCTGCGAAATATTAATGAATTTTGCTGCCAATATATTGCCTGCATTATTTTATTATCTTAATTTTTAATGCATTTATTTCTCCATTTAGTTTTACTAGTATCACTAGTGAGCATGAAAATGTTAGGACTGATTCTTTAACAGAGTTCAGAAAAAAACAACCGCTTGTTCGTATGATAAACGTATCAGTGCTGATTTGATTTGTTTGCACGATCGATCAGAAATGTTCACAGAAGTCCGAGAAGTACTGAAACAGAATTTATCTGAACGCACTGAAACTAAAAGATGAAGTTTAGATGACTACATTTTGGTAATTGAGTACTTGATCTCTGTTATGCAGGGTGACGAGTTCTTGTGTGATAAATGAAACCAAAATGAAGTTTATCTGCCTCATACCGTGACACATTTGAGACCACAAAGCTCACGTTTACCTCCTATAGTTTATCTACGTTGTGCACATGACTCAGTCGATATGATTTCAGTCCTTAAACATTATTTCAGCCTAAAATGTGATTTGTATCTTATTTTATTATTTTGGCTGGTTTATTTCTTTTTGTCGCCGAACATTAGGCGTAGCGGTTTTTTAAAATCAATTTCTTGCCGTTCTTGTTTTTCTAAGATTTATATTGGTGCCTATAAATAAAAATACTTAAACATCCTTCTTCCTTTTGTACTTTCAGTACTAACAGCAACTGTTGTTTACAATGGTTGATTTTTCTTGCACAATGCAGATCAAAATGTACACCATTTCTTTTGCACCTGATCTTTGTTGCATCCTTGAAGGTTCCCAGTTTTTTTGTTTTTTTTTTTAAGATGGTGACTTGTTAAAAATACCTCAACTGTTGTTACACAGCACACGAGTATTATTATTTTTAAATGCATCAATCAGAAGCAGGCATCCAGAGCTTATTTACTGTAGCAAGCACATTATTTGTCTGCAACAATGGCAGTGTGTCCGGCCCATTTGTATGAAGCTGGCAAAAAGCCTAGGTGTTAAACACGCTTAAGGCGACCGATGGGTCACGCACTCCATTCGGTTTCGCTCCATCCAGCTTTTTTTCAATCCAGAAACGCACCCCATGTAAAAGACTCTGTGAGCCAGAGAGTGAGTTGAGCAGAGAGCAACTGAGATTACAAGAGAAATGGGGCGAGTTAAAGGGGATCCCCTGTGATGTAGAGCATGTCTGCTTGGCACCGGGTCAGGTGCTCCAGGCTGACTGCTTGTTTTTTTGTTTTTTTTTGTTGGTTTTTTTTCCCCCTTGCTGCAGACGGCTTTTTCCTGGCCTTAGGATTCAGAGGCAAACCCCTGGAGGGCTGAACCAAGCCAGAAAAAAAGATGAATGGGGGGAAAAAAAAGAAAGGGGTGGTGGTATGTAAAGTCAGGCTGGGTTTTTCTTCATTTTTTTTTTTTTTTTTTTTTTTTTTCCTTTCCCACCCTCCCCTCTCTTTATCTGCGTTAGAGGGATATCCTTGCCCAGAGGAGGGAGGCTGAGGTATTGTGTGTGTGTGTGTGTGTGTCTGTTAAGGAGCATGTGTGAAGTGCGAGATACGGATATGTCTGACCTGCCGGTGACCCCAGTCTGTGTACGAGCTAATGAATGGAAGCATGAGTCATCCAACAGGCGTGCCAGTAGTAATCGTCCTCTAGCTGGCCGCAAGATGAGACGCAACATGTGGCGCGCAAACATGCTGTTCATCCACACACATTTGTGTCTCTCTCTCCGCTTCATTCCTTTTGCTCTCTGACATTTACACACACATGCACGTTGGCTCATGTCTGCTGAAGTGAGGCACGTGGCCTTACAGTAATCATGTTGGGGGGATGGCCATGCGCACTCGAGGACTTGAAGGAACAGTACTGTCCGATCGGGAATGAGAAAAATGGGGCCTCCTTTGTTCATTTTGAGTATTTGGCCATTTGTTGGGTACGCAAACGTTTAAACGCATCAAGGTGCAGTTTGCTTAAAGGTTTAGTAAGTGACTGATTAAAATGCTGCCCTGCCTTCATAGCTTCGCCAGCATCCTACGCCACAACATGCATTGGCTAACAGCTCAGCATGGTGAAATGATAGAGCCAGTGTTACGCGGCGAGCAGAAATGAAGCAACCCCAGCAACCATTTTCGGGCCTTCCCGCTCTCCTGGGTCATTTCTGATTATAACTCTTTATTAGAAACATATCAAAGAAATATAACCTATTTGTTAATGTTAATTTTTCCACATTCTACAAATCTCCAGCTAGCTCCCTCCATTTCTCTCATCCTACTCATCATGGTTATAAAACATGCCCTTTTGCTGATTGGCTACAGGAGTGTTGTGGTGCTCGGACTTATTGCTCCAATTCACTTCCTTTTTTTTTTTCTCCTATTTATACCAGCAGAACTATGTACACTGTGCACAGTTTTCTTTCCAGCATGCACAGAACTGACATTTAGCAAGTATTCGCTATTTTTTGTTTGGGTGTTAATTTACATTTTTAACTTTTTCAGAAATTGCTTATTGCACCTTTCAGTCGAGTCCAAGCCACTGCACGTTTTAACTGAACAGCCATTTATGAGCACTATTTATTTATATCACACTAAAGCTAGGCTTTAAAAAAATACAAAGAGAGAACTCATGGTGTACTGTAGACTACCGTATTTGGCATTATAAGGGAAATTACTTGTTAAAGAAAAATAATGCATATTATAATACTGCATGACTCCTTAACATAACTAATTGTTAATTTTTGTGTTCATTCTTTCTCATCTGGGATGGTCTTGCTCTTTGGTTTTTAATATAAAACTTAACTTTTAGCAAATTACGAAGCCCTTTCGTTTTCTCAGGCTGAAGGAAATAAAACTTCATGCTTGCACAACCTTTCAGTTGTGCTGCCATTTTGGATTGTATGAAGTTTAACAGTCTTCAGCAATAAAACATGAAAGGCAAATGTTGTTTTTATCTGAAGTAACTTTTGCTTAATACAATTGAACTCAATATGTGGACAGGAGGGCTGTCAGTCAGTACATGGGGAAACAAAGTAACTGGTGAAAATGTAAATCTGTTTTAAAATGTAAATGTAAAAGCAATGCCGTCAACACTGGTCTGTGGGCTCTAGGTATCTCAGACACAAAATTTCAAAATTTTTACTCAAAATGAATCAGTCTGGACGTCTGAGATTTCAATGGTGAGATAATGGTTAATATTACCACAAATCATGAGGGTATATTAGCGACATGTGTTCTCTACTTTTGGCCTCTGAAATGTTTGGGACCAGAAATGTTGACGTGTGACGTCAGAGTAAAGCAGATTACCTCATCTCTTCTTCAACACATGACTAAGCACTTATCTGCGTGGTAAGTGTGCCGTTAGGTGCTGGTTGAGTGGTAGTAATGGAGACTCTGTCATGCTGGGATATGGAGACTCAAACCTAAGCATGATACTCTCTGAGCACTTAGCTGGCAGAGCACCTCTCCCTGTGTAACCGGTGGGGGAAAGTCCTCAAATGAGATTAAGCGGCATGAAAAGCAGCGTGATTTCAGGCAGGGGAAGGTTGCCAAATGAGCCGAGCTCAGCGCATTTCCTCGAAAGCGTGTCGCTGTGTGTTGGCATGCTGTCTGTCCACAATGACAGTGAAAGTGCTGCGAAAGCGACAATCACAGGCAGTCAGAACATATTTGATGTTTAAATTAGAGCCATGTGGACAGGGATTTTGGTTTTCTGGTTTGTGGTTCTTATTAAAGCACAGTGTTTACTACACACAATATGACGTCGACAAAACCTCCTTTAGGATTTGCTTACTGACAGATCTGATCTTTTTTTCTCAGCTGGATCAGGATCGTTACAGGGTCCTCAGACACCTCAGTCGACCAGCAGTTCTATGGCCGAAGGTGGAGACCTGAAGCCCCCTACACCTGCCTCAACACCGCACAGCCAGATGCAACCCATGCCTGGTGCTAGGTACATGTCAATACTGTCAGTTTAGGACCGGACATTCAGAATGACTTTCAAGGGCCAGAGTACATCTGACATTATCTCTCTTACACAGGAGCAGTGTGAATTTGCAGGACCCATTTGCTGATGGTGGGGATCCAGCTTTTTCCAGGCGTAACTCTGTGACCCCCAATTCAGGTTATCAGCCTGGTATGGGTGGACCAGACGTGATGGGCCGCATGGGCCCGTACGAGCCCAATAAGGACCCGTTTGGTGGTATGAGAAAAGGTGACTTTTCTGGTCATATCCTTAATGAGACTCTGTTACTGTTGAGTTTGTTACATTAACATTTTGAACTGTATGCTATTTGTAAAACTTATTATTCTTATCCCAGTGACTGGTTTGATAAAAGAAAGATTTTTGGCATGTGGTAATTGACTCAAAAGAATCATAGGTTGTATTTCTTTTTTTTTTTTTTTTTTTTAAATACAAGAGGACATTCAGTATGACTCTCTACTTACATTTTCAGCGGGTGAACAGTTCATGAGCCCAGGTCAAGGCCCAAACAGTGGCATAGGTGAACAGTATAACCGAGGGCCCCCAGGACCTATGGGAAATATGCCAATGGGTCAAAGACAACAGTACCCATATGGTCCAGGATATGACAGAAGGTGAGTGCATTTATTTCAAGCATTTGCATCAAGTGTAGCCAGCGAGTTTATTATAGCATTCCATTAATACAGAAACCAGATTGTGTTAATATTGTGTGTTCTAGTTGTTTTGCAACGGTTTTTCACATTTCAACACATTTCTTCAGTTGCTGTTTCTCAAATTTCTTTATTTGCTTACAGACCAGATTCAAGCATGGGCCCAGATGGCAGTATGGGTCCACAGCCTAACATGATGCCTTCAGATGCAGGGATGTACTCACCCAACCGGCCCCCACAACAACAGAGGTTAGCATTTAAACAAATGTTACAAACTTTACAAATGCTTATTTATTTGTTTGTTTTGCTATCTATGATCATGCATGCTTTTTGGGCATTTTTGAAACTGCGTATGTTTTGGTTTGCAGGCTTGATTCTTACAGTAATCAATACCCTGGCCAAGGTGCTCCCCCTAGTGGACCATACCCAAACCAACAGTCAGGAATGTACCCACAGCAGCAAGCGGTCAGTAAAATCCTCTTAAATTTATTGTTATTAGGTGTGGCATTGCCTAAAATCTAAACAATAAAAATATTTCTCAAATACAGAATTACACACAGAAGAGACCAGTTGATGGTGTTTACGGTCCTCCTGCGAAGCGTCATGAAGGGGACATGTACACTTTCAGTGGTCAACAGCAGGGACCCCAAGCCCCAGGTGGACCTCAGACCCAACCTGATATGTATAACCAGTTTAATGCCTATCCAGGCTCCGACAGACGTCCACAAAACCAGTTTCCTTTTGGTTTTGGGAGAGATCGAGGACCTAATGCAGGTGGTCCAAACTCCCAGCCCTCCATGCCACCACAGATGATGAGTAGCTCCATGAGTGGCTCCATGCCTTCAGTCCCTGATGGACCCCAAGGTCCCATGTGGCCTGGGCGTAATGAGATAAACTACCCAAACTATCACAATCGCCAGGGGCCCCCTGGTGTCCCATCCCAAAGTCAAGGCTACCATGGCATGAATCGTTCTGAAGACATGATGCCTTCAGATCAGCGTATGAACCACGAAGGACCTTGGGCTGGCCATGTTAACCAGCGGCAGCCCCCATATGGGCCTGGAGCCTCTGGGCCGCCAATGTCCAGACCTCTTCAGTCCAACTATCCATCCTCCCAGAACCACATTTCACAAGTGTCCAGCCCTGCACCCATGCCAAGACCAATGGAGAACAGGACCTCGCCCAGTAAGTCTCCATACATGCACACAGGGATGAAAATCCAGAAGGCTGGACCTCCAGTTCCTGCATCACACATTGCCCAGCCACCAGTGCAGCCTCCTCTGATTCGGAGAGATGTGGCATTCCCACCAGGTTCAACAGAGGCAACGCAACCCATTCTAAAACCGCGCCGTCGGCTTACCATGAAGGATATTGGTAAGAGGCTGTTCCCATGAGTACATTTGTCTCAATCCATTGTTTTAGGGTGGTCTAAAAATTGCTTTTGTTCGGTTTCAAGGAACACCAGAGGCCTGGCGAGTCATGATGTCCCTCAAATCAGGCTTGCTAGCTGAGAGCACTTGGGCTTTGGATACCATTAATATTCTTTTGTATGATGACAACAGCATTTCTAACTTTAATCTGAACCAGGTGAGTAATTTTGTCATCAAGGATCGCCAAACTGGAAGGCCAGTGTCCTGCAGAGTTCAGCTTTAACACCTGCCTGAAAGTATACCTAGTAAGAACTTGATTAGCTGCTTTAGGTGTGTTTAATTGGGACTAGAGCTAAACTCTGCAGGACACTGGCACTGCAGGACTGAGTCTGCTGACCCGTGGTATAGGCCTTATCAGTAGGGATGGGTCAGATTGATCAACTAGTGAGACTAATTTATCTTTATCTTCTGATTTCAGCTTCCTGGCTTCCTTGAGCTTGTTGTTGAGTATTTCCGAAGATGCCTCATTGAGATCTTTGGCATCTTGAAAGAGTATGAGGTTGGCGACCCTGGGCAGCGTACACTAATTGACCCAGATGCCACTGACCCTGAGATGTCTGATGAGGAAGGGCCAGAAGCAGAGCAGATGGAAGAGGAGGACGAGGATGACGATGAGGATCTAGAGAGCCACACTGTCCAGACGTCACAGGTCCAGGTCAAGCAAGAGAAAGAGGAGTCTACGCATGTCCAAAAATCCAATGACAAGAATGATGTAGAAGAGAGGGAAGGCGAGGATAATTCTTGCAAAGATCATTTCCGATCCTCCACCCCAATGCAGGACACCAGTGCCTCCCAGGAGAAGCCAAAGCAGGCTAGTAAATTTGACAAGCTACCCATCAAGATATTAAGGAAAAAAGACCCATTTGTGATTGGGCGCACTAGTAAATTGGGTCGGCGACAAGCCTTTGATAGTGGTCTTATCCATTGGAGTGTAGGTGGTGGTGACACCACAGAGCACATACAAACACATTTTGAGAGCAGGATGGAGCTCTTGAAGCATCGGAAACGGGTGCCAGTGAATGTCGAGCCACGGAAGAAGGTGTCTCAAGTAGTGGAGAACTTTACAGAGGATGCTGAGAAGCCTCAGACAAATGAAGAGCAGCAACAACCTCAGCCATCCCCAGACCAACCATCGTCTGAAGGTAAAAGCTCTACAACAGCAAGCACGTCGACGAGTATAACGGCCACCATCGATGATGTACTCTCGGCTCGGCAATGCTCTGTGACTGAGGATGTGGTCAGGGGCAACCAAGATGGAGACAGGGAGAAGAATACGTTTCTCTTTGGCATCGACCTCGCGCAGCAGAAGCGCAATATCAAGATCTTGGAGGACGAGCCGCACAGCAAGGACGAGACCCCACTCTGTATGCTGTCTGATTGGCAGGACTCCCTTGCTCGCCGCTGCATCTGCGTTTCCAACATCATTCGCAGCCTTTCCTTCATTCCTGGCAATGATCTGGAGATGTCGAAGCATCCAGGACTGTTGCTGTTACTTGGCCGACTGGTGCTGTTGCACCATTGGCATCCTGAACGCAAGCAGGCCCCGGTTACCTACGAGAAAGAAGAAGAGGAAGATGAAGGGGTCAGCTGCGAGCGAGACGAGTGGTGGTGGGACTGTCTCGAGGTTCTGCGGGAAAACTGCTTGGTCACGTTAGCGAACATCTCAGGCCAGCTAGACCTGTCCATCTACCCTGAAAGTATTTGCCTGCCGCTGCTGGATGGCCTGCTTCACTGGGCCGTGTGCCCGTCGGCGGAAGCCGTCGACCCCTTCCCCACGCTGGGGCTCAACGGGACACTGTCTCCCCAGAGACTTGTCCTAGAAACCCTCAGCAAGCTTAGCATCCAGGATAACAATGTTGACCTCATTCTGGCTACGCCGCCTTTCAGCCGCCTTGAGAAGCTCTACGGCTTCCTCGTGCGCATGGTCGGTGACCGCAAAGTGCCCGTCTGCCGGGAGATGGCGGTGGTGTTGCTAGCGAACCTGGCGCAAGGCGACAGCGTCGCGGCCCGGGCAATTGCTGTGCAGAAAGGCAGTGTTGGAAACCTTCTCGGCTTCTTGGAGGACAGTCTTGCAGCCACCCAGTTCCAACAGAGTCAGGGCTCGTTGATGCACTTACAGGGTGCACACTTCGAGCCCACTAGTGTGGACATGATGCGGCGGGCAGCACGTGCCCTGCACGCTCTTGCCAAAGTGGAAGAGAACCACTCAGAGTTCAGGCTGTACGAGTCACGGCTACTGGACATATCGGTGTCCCCGCTCATGAACTCTTTGGTGTCCCATGTAATCTGTGACGTACTTTTTCTGATCGGCCAGTCATGACAGCCGTGGGGGCAATCATGTTTTTCCCCACTCGTTTTTTTTTAATGTGTGTGTGTCTGCGTGAGTGGAGAAAATTTAACAGCGAAACTGACTGACTGTATGTTCATTTTTTTAATTTATGCAAAATCACCTCAGATTCCACTGTTTGTCCTTGTCTACCCTTGCTTCGCTCTCAAGGACGGACATAAGTCGCGATGGATTTAACACATATGGATAAGACTTAAACTAACACGGATGTGCCGATCGAGATCCTCGCCTGCAAGAGTGCTCTGCCCTTTGGACTTTTTTTGTAAGGAAAAATAATGACAAAAAGACACAAAAAAACAACAACAAAACTGTAACCAAAGTTGCTGTCACGTTTACAGTGAGTTTGGGGAAAAACCGTGCCCGTGTTCACCTTCCGGGTGAGGACGGGCACGGAGACGACCATTATCTGGTTCTTGGAGGCTAAATGGACTCTCAGACTCTGGTGTGTGGTATAAATTGCTGTAACTTGGATTATATATATACTTAGCCCTAAAGGAACCAGGTCGTTGGCTGTGAACAGACATGTAAATGGGAGGCCTGTGCAGTAGATTGTAGGACTTTTTTCTGTACTGTACACCTTAAAACTGTAAACATACTGTAACAATACTGTTTCACACTGAGATAATGCTGGCTTGGCAGCGGAAAAACTGTAGTTTTTAAAAATGATGATTTTAGTTCATGTTGAGAGAGGAAAAAATGGCTTTCCCCCCAAAGTAACGTGAACCTACAACACCCCGACCTCTTCTTTGTCCCTCGATTGTATGACTTGACCCTTAAAGAAATCACCTCTTAGGACTGGTCTTGAGCTCTAGATGCAGTCCAGGCTGCAGTGTATATAATGATGTTGTAAATTACACTTTGCTCTTTTTCTTTCTCTCTCATCTTATGGCGCTCTTCACCGTTTTTAATCTTTGTCGAATTAAAGGTTTCACTCTACAGATCTCTCATTGCGCATTGCCATGTGTTTATTTACCACCTTCCTCTCCTTACATCTCTGGCTGTAGGGATGCAATCTTCTGCCCTTGCGATCCCATGCACATAACATTTCAGTTCCTTTCGTTAAAGCTGTAGAGGCATATATCAAACCAGACAAGTCCATTACTCCAACTGATTTCATCATCATTCACCGGAACAGATACAGTAAACGAGTTTGGTTTCCCCTCTTTCCCAGCGGTTTCCTTAGTCGATTCCAGTGCTATGGATTCATATTTGTATTTCAGATGATGTAGCTAAAAACTTGTTGTAAATTCCTTTTTTCCCCTTTTTTGGCTTAATGAATATCATTTATTCCGTATGAAATCTTTATACTATATGTTCCACGTGTTAAGAATAAATGTACATTAAATCTTGGTAAAACGCTTGTGATTGATTCATTTATAACGACTTCTGTAATCATGCAGTTGGAGGTCCATGAATTTTAATACACGCCAAGTTCTACAGACTGCATTTGTTACATCGCTAATTACCAAAGAAAACATTGATTAATCGCTTTAAAAGTAGTGGTAAAGCAATAATAATAACGGAAGTTAAATGTTCAAATGCCACTGATTTGCAAGTATAGCCACAAGACTAAAGACGGTTACAACAGTTACTGTGATACAATCTGTCAAAATCCATCTGTGCATATTCGCTGTCCAGTGATTCCTCGCGTTATGATCCAAATTTTAATATGCATTAAGATTCCTAACAGGACCACATCTTTATTATATTAGTGACACAACTGTTCGTTCATCTATTCTAGAACAGTTCCACAACAGAAGTGATATGCACAAGTAGTTTTAACACCATCAAAAAGGTTTTAGAAATTCAGGTTAGTGCTTCAATACAAGCTCCAGTCTCGTATTTCTTTTGGTAAACTTCCAGTGCATGTCCAGTTCGCTTGCATTGCCGCTACATCACCGTAACCTGCAAAAATGACATTAACCAAGCAATTAGCCACAATTGCATAACGAATGGGGGCTAGGCTAGACTGGAGGCCTTGACTCCACGCGCCATTCTTCCTGCACTGCGCTGTGGAAAATCGCACGACCTGCAAATAGCAAGTTTTCTTTTTCTCAGGATTAATGGTTTCCGGCCGAAGAGAACCACCTTGAAATGGAATAATTGCGAACTCCACAAATATAGGCCACTGTGTGCTCGAAGAGATGGTGGAATCGCGGCAGTAATTACTTACGCTTCCTTCATTAGGTGGGAAATGAAGGTCAAGTCGAGCGCGTTGCATGGCGGGATTAGCAGCACATCCCATGCATACAGAAAAATCTGCTTCCTGTTCACGGTGCAAACGTTTCACACCGCAAACCTGGTTCCAAATCTCGAATATAGCCTTAATTTGACCAGTGACGAGTGCTTAAAAAGCAATAAATTGTTACGGATGTATCCCTCCCGATGCATTTCACACAAAACTGGTATAAGCATATTTCAAATCCTCGCTGATTTATTAATTCGTTAAAAGGGGTAGTGTTTTATGCATCATGCTTGAATGTTATGCGCTTTTGAATCATAACGAGCACACGGACACGATCCTGAATTAATATCGTTATATCAGAGCAAACCGTTAATGAAGGCGGGCTGAATATTTACTAATGTTTAATCCCGCAGCGCCATCTAGCGGTTATGCGCGGATAACAGCGCTTTATATACACAAGGAGAACATACTGCTGTTTTGACTACAGGCCTGATTATTTTATCAGATACATAGACATCGATTAATAAACGGGAATGAGCGCAATGTTTGTTCTCTCTAAGGCAAAACGGGTCTATTATCTTCATGAACAGCCATGAAACTCCGCTCGAGTCGGTCACGTGGTAGCTGTTACGCTTCTCAGTGCTTGTCGAAGTGGACCAATCGCAGGCTTCTATTTACTTTAACGTAGGACTTTACGCGTCAGGTAAATTCTTGGCCTTTTTACGATCTTCGTGACATATTTCAGTATGTTGCAGTAATATATATATATATATATATATTTGCCAATTTTAATGTTATGCCTCTATGGCTGCGTTTCTTTGATAAAAGTACAGCAAAAAACAATTGTGAAATATTATTACTGTTCAAAACAACCATTTTCGATGAGAATAAATTGTAATATGCTGTATATTCCGGAGTGTGTATTTACAACAAGTGCAAACAGCCGTGTGGTCGGGATAGTCAAAGCAAAAAAAAAAAAAAAAAAGTAATTAATTAATTATCATCCGTAACCGTCACGTGACAACACCGTGGGATTAAATAGCTCGTAATCGCCCGCGAGTTTTACTTTCGCTGTTAAGTTTACCGGAAATCGGTAACAAGCATTTGTTTCCTTATAGTTCGTAAATGATTTCTCTCTTTTTCTCGCTTTCCTTGGCTTTTAAAAAGACTATTCTTTAAAAAAAAAAAAAGAAAAAAAAAGAAGAAGCGCGTTTTACTTTTAACTTTTACATTAGCGGCAATTTGACGTCAGTTTGAATTCAATTTCAAATCCAATTCGAAAACTAAAACAGAACCTTTATGAACAAAACGAATAAAATACGCCATGCTATATGAAATATCTTGTAACTTACAAAGTTTAAATAGGTATACAAAATTAAAGATCAGAGGAACAAATATGCTAATTATGAAACGTATAACGTTAGCTAAATGAATAAGAAGATAATTAGGCCAAAGCACGGGCGGCTCTCACCTTGATGTACAATAATAATAAAAGTACAGTTTAAATCAAACAAAAATCACCTGAAACCGAGCAAACGGATGAGATACGATTTTTTAAACTCCCTTTATCACGTAGATTGATGGCTGATGCTTTTCAAAATCCAAAAGTGGCTTTTGCATTTCGTTTCGAAACCCTTCGGTCGTGGTCATTAAACATTCGCCGTTTAATGAAAATGAAGGAAGTAAAGGTGAAAATAAAGTTGAGGTTAGTTAGGTTAGGGAGGGCTTTATTGTCCCAGTGAGTTGGCACCCATCCACTAACTGGAATTAAAATGAACATCTTCAGCATCTTTACTCCAGTCTTCAGTGTCGCGTGATCCTTCAGAAACGTTTCTGATTGTTATGCCAGTGTGGGTTTTATTTATTTAGTGAAATAAAATGCTTAAGAATAGGATCACCTAACTTTAAATCTGGCAGGCCGTGGGACGCTGTGTAGATCTCACTCCTTGGTTGAAAGGGAGCTTGTTGTGTATTTAGATGCTGACTTTGATCACACACTTTGAGCCTCATCTAGTTCATGTTCACACGTGCTGGAGGGGACTTGTCTGCTTAAAAAGATGCTGTTCAGCACTAGCTTATAGCTTTAGATTGAAATGTTACTACATCTCTTTGTAATCTGCCACTAAATGTTTGTATCTCAGGGGAGCTTTTAAGGGTATAAATCAAGACACAAAAACACCAATAGATTTTTTTTTTTAGAAAATGACAAAACGCAGATCTATGAGAGTCCATATTTGGTAACTGTTTTTGTAACGGAGGTGATATTTTGGAAGAAAATGATTCATTTGTGAAAGACAACTGCATCGATTTAACCCAGTGGTTATTTTGGGTATAGAGCCTAAACAAAATCTCATAATTTAATGTGATAACTTCAAACTTGGAACATAACTTAGTTAGACACATGGCTTTGATTATATAACAATTTAAAGTGCAGTATATGTTATAAAACATGGTTTATAAATTAAAAGTAAAAAACGACTATACTACATTATCTTTAATGCAAACACACACACATATATACACACACACACACATATATATACACACACACACACATACATACATACATACATACATATATACACATATATACATATAAATAAATGATTTCGCCAAAGCATTCAGGAATTGCAACCATGTTGTAACCAGCATTGATAAACAAGAGTCATGGGTCTCTTTATGGTTCTGCCCTTTTAGGGTTAAATACAAGTGGTTTACGGGGTTTAAAGTGGTTTAAAGGGTTACAGTGATGCATTAAAAGTGATCCAGTGACATTTCAACTATTATTTGTAATGCTGCTTATGAATTTGTCATTTTTTTAGTACTGTGAAAAAGAAAAGAATAAAAAGAAAAAAAAATTAAGCATTTTACACTAAGCAAATTGATGATAGATAGATAGATAGATAGATAGATAGATAGATAGATAGATAGATGTGAATGCCTCTGATCTGTGAGAACGACACACTAAACAGCATTGTCTGGTAATCCATGAGGAGCTTTCGAAAGATTATGACATGAGCGATATTACGCAGCTGCTGCCATGTGAAGAGCATCTGAGGACTGTAGCGTCAC
Source organism: Puntigrus tetrazona (assembly GCF_018831695.1). NCBI lineage: Eukaryota > Metazoa > Chordata > Actinopteri > Cypriniformes > Cyprinidae > Puntigrus > Puntigrus tetrazona. The sequence goes on along the minus strand of NC_056717.1, from coordinate 3,379,426 downwards.
ATCCTGCGCGCGAGCATCATCCGCGCGCGGGTCCTCGTCCGCCGCGCTCTCCTGTAAACAGCGACGCTCGCCCGGCGCGCGTTCGCGTTACCGTCACGCCGAGGGAGGACGCGTCTGTGACGTCGCCTCCGCCGCCGCGTTCCGTCACGTGCTGCTAAAGCCGTCGCGTTCCGCCGCGCGCCGAGCGGACCGCGATCCGTTCGCGTATAAAGCGGGACGCGGCCGTGGAATGACGCCATTGCGCGACGCCTCTCCGCGCAGCAGCTGATGTTCGACGGACGCCGCGCGCCGTGAAGGATGAAAAACCGCGAATATCAGCAGATAGATCCGCAGGCGCTCGCGACGCCTCCGCCGCGACCTCCGCCCGAGCACAAGCCCAAACGAGTCCGGAGAAAATGGGAGGTGTTTCCCGGGAAAAACCGCTTCTGCTGTGACGGGCGCATCATCGTGGCGCGTCAGAGCGGCGTCCTGCCGCTCACTCTGGGGCTCATCCTGCTCACCAGCGGACTCTTCTTCATATTCGAGTAAGTCTGGCCCGTCTGAAAGCGAGTATAGGCCTGGGAAAGTCACAGGTGCGTCTTAAGAATGCCTGTTTAAACACCTGCCCTTCAATTAGGACGTGTTTGTTCATTAAAGCGAGGTGTCTGTTAAAGGTCCCTTGTTCTGGAATGCACGTGCTCCGTGTAACCCGTAAGATTCTACAGCTTTACATGCGTTCTGACGGGAAACGTCCAGTAGATGTTATGCAGGCATAGAATAAAATAGTCAATAAGTAGATATTTCTGTAATGTGTGCTCTTAGGGTTTTTATGCACCTGCTTCAAAATGCCCTTGAAATTGAATGCATGGGTCTGTTAAAGATCTCCTGATCTGGAAAGCACCGCTGTGTACAAAGACATCTTTCGGAAATCGGTTTTATATGCATTTTCTATGCATCCATATCTTAAAGACATCTAATATACGTCTGTTTGACATCTGATAGACGTCCGGTTGATGTGGTGTTCCTAAAAATGCAGTCTTGCAGAGGTCAAGTAGACACTTCTTTAATGTGTGTGTGTGTGTGTCCTCAGCTATTTATGCATGTGCTTGTTAAATAAAGCTGGTCTGCAAGAGGTCTGTTAAAGATCTGTTGATCTGAAGAGCATCTGTGAGACGTCAGCTTTGCATACGTTCTGAACGGGGCTCAACATTGGCGTTTTTTGCTCACCAGCCGCTGTGGCTAGTGGTTTTCCGATTTGCTAGCCACTCAGCGTTTTCACCGGCCACAATGTTCTTGTTGGACAGTGACATTTTACGACTTGGTACTACACACAAATGTTTCCAAGTGAGTTGGCCTATTTAAAGGGCATTTTCCTTACCACGTTTAATGCATGCGTGATCTTTCGTAACAAATGCTTATTATCCTATTAATCGCTCTAATGCCAAGTTCTATTACCGTTAAAAGAAATTCAACTACTTAATATTTATCCCCTGGAATGCTACTTTTATCAAAGGGAATCCCACCAAAAATGTTTTTTACTCCGCCGGAGCACGTTTTTACCCAGAATCCCCCTGAAAAGCAACTACGGCTAGTTTTGAGTAGCAACTGGGTGGGTTTTCCTGAGAAAACCTGGCAACCCGGACAGCAATGGAGATTGTAGTATGTGAAACGTCTCTCTCAGGACATTATTTGTGTCGAGGACTTAATCAACGGTGTGTGGTTACTTAAAAGTGTCTCTCATTTACTTTTAGCGTTAATCAGACGCTTCAAAATTTAAAGCTCTTCCCTGTGGATGCAGCGTTAAGTAAAAACGGAGTCGGATTCTAATGCTCTTGATCTCATGTTTGTTTTCAGGGCTCTGCCACACTTTAGACATCAGTTGGCTCGTTCTCGTTATAGGCGCTGGTCCGCAGAGCTTCAGGGAATGGAACGGTTTAATGAGCGGCACAGTGTTTTAAAGCCTCCTCGTTCCACAATCGATGTTTTCCTAATTGAGGCGTTGTGTGTTTCCAGCTGCCCGTTCCTGGTGAAGCACCTCACCAGCTGCATCCCGGCCATCGGAGGGGTCCTGTTTGTTTTCGTGATCGTCTCCCTCCTCCAGACCAGCTTCACGGATCCGGGGATTCTGCCCCGGGCCACACCAGAGGAGGCCGCCGACATCGAGAAACAGATCGGTGAGGGAGCACACACACACACACGTCACCGGATCACTAGAGCGCTCTATATGCCCATCTGCGGAAATAGATTGGATCGCTTTGCATTTGCAAGCTAGGTTTGGCTAAATGTCTTTTGACAGTTGATTATATAATGAGCTAAGAATGAGACGTCTGATGTTGCTTCTGGTTCATTCGTCACTCCGGATGTGTAAGGTCAAGTCTAGAGCGTTGCATTATGGGATGGAGGGCTCCGTGCAGCTTCAAATGTTGAGGCAGTGCAAACACTTTAAAGTTGGAACAACTTTTCGTTCGTTTTGGTTGCATTATGGATTTGCTTTGACCACCTGAAAGCTGCTTGCTGTGAAACTGACTTAAAATCATACCAGTATTAACCACAGACGGTCTGCAAAATCTTCTTTTACATGTTTTTATCTCTTGTGGTCACAGAAGTTCTGTCATCTCTGTAGCTGTTGTTGACCCTTTTCTAAGTGATCTACGAGTTCTTAAAATCTTGCTGAACGTTTGCTAATGTGACCAATTTGGAAAGCAGAACTAAAATAATCTTGTCTAAGAAACCTGGCTATGGATATTGACTCTTTCTTCTGTTGTATGTCACTTTGGATAAGTGTCTGCTAAAATGCATATGAACCTTGTTCGAGAGACGAGACTGAGCTGGTTGAGGAAATCTTTTTTTTTTTGGCTTCAAACCAGGAAAGGCCGCGTCCCGAGGCCCTGGATAAGCCTTTGAACTGCTCTGGACTTCTCTTCTTCTCCATGACAAATTGGAGGATGTTCTGTCCTAATTACAGAGGACGGCTCTGACAAGATGATTGTCATGAACACACACTCCCCCGGGTCTCAGAATGAGATCTTCACCTGCTCAGTAGTGGCCCGTCCTCGTCTGTGTTGCAGAGAGAGGTTTGTTTCTCTCTGAGCAAGGTCACGTGATTGTGGCGCACACTCATCCATTATTTTAGATGCCCTTCAAACAGGAACATAATCTGCCAGTCAGAGAGCTGAAGCGGTCTGCAGTTTTAATAATAATAAAAACTAATCGTCGTACTAGAATCTCTGCTCAAGTGGTTCAGACAGACGTGATTGTGAGGATCTGGGAAATGGAGAAGTGCATGATGATACTGTGAAGATTGGCCATTTGCAGTATATGTGTTGCTCTGGCAAAATTTGAGAATTAATATCCAAGTGGCAGATTATATATATATATATATATATATATATATATATATATATATATATATATATATATATATATATATATATATATATATATATATACACACAAAAATAATTTTGGCATATGGCATGCACATAATATGCAGTTTTCATGTGGATATGATACAAAATTTGTTTGTGTGCATATCATACTTGTTGCACAGCAAAGTCCATTTTTGTGCATCTATACAAGTTTTTATTTTATTTATTTTTATTTAACTGTTTGTATGCACTTTCATGAGATTGGACTGGATTGGAATAAAGCATGCAAGAAAAAAAAAAAGGCAAATTGGTACACGGACAGAAAACTGCAGATTAGAGGCTATTCACACATATCTTTTGTTTTTTTTTTTTTTTTTTTTTTTTTTTTTTGCAGCGTCTCGCATGACAAGACCTACGTAAAGGCAGGCAGTTGAATAAGGTTACCTTTTTAGGAACTCTTTCTACCCCTCTAGGCTCTCCTGGGTTTTATATGCAAAAATGCTTTGCTGTTTTCGGTACCAAAGCATACAAACACTTTAAAAAAAAACCCCACACTATTTATTTAATAGTCAAACTAAAATGAAATGTATAATAATCAATGCCGTTTTTTTACTGCTACAATTGTTTCAAGTTTTTCCACAAGTAATAAAAGTATGATAAACGCTAAACAAGGTTGACTCAAATTTAACTTCTTTTGATTACTGAAATTTATTCGCATTTTATTTTTTGGTAAATGAAGGGGATTTACTTTTAAAATACAGTGTGACTTATTTTATATTTATTTCTTTCATAAATTAATAAAACTTTAATTTTTATGTAGTAGTAGTGCATTTACATTTGTGTGTACATGATATGCCGCTGGTTTTAGTCTAATCAAACGGTAGTGTTTCATGTTGTAATGCATTTCGATCCGCTTCCATGCGTCCGCCATTTTAAATGCCACTGTGTGTGAACCGGCTCTAAGGGGTCATTAATTAGCTCTCTTTTTGTAATTAATAGCTGCTTTTTGTTAAATGAGTGTGATCTATTGCAGTGTCCATAATTAAAAGAAGCAACTTTAGTTATCTATAGCTCTTCATTTTATGTGTAACAGAGTTGCGTGTTAAATGGAGGCAGCGCCATCTTTAGCGCGCGTGATAAGGACCGCCCACCGCGGAGCTGAGGAGACGCGCGCTCGATCCGTGGAAGAAAAACGACTTAAAAAGTTAGCAAAACACACACACAGCCGTTCTAATGTGGTTTTACCCCTTTGTGAACATGTTAGGGAACTGTTATTACCCGTTTGGCGTCGAATGTATCGATTTTGACTTTATTTTTCCACAATCAGAGTTGCGTGTTATCTTGTGTTTCACGTAGAGCAGATTTTATTCATTGTCCAACGAAGTCTACACGTTGTCTTCTTTATGCAGGTACGTTACGGGAACGTTTGTGTTTTTCTGTGTTTAATGTGTTATTTCGCTACTGTGAAGTTGCGCGTGTTGACCGCTGGGTGGGGATGTAGCCCGTCGAGGCTGAAGTCGATTGAATTGTTTCGCGAGTAATTCTCTAAAAATTTATATTGCAACCGTTAATCTGAAAAACTTTATACTACACTATATGATCACAAAACGCCAAAGAGGAATGCTGTTCTGAATAAAAAGAGCTGATGAGATTTTATTCATTGTCCAACGAAGCTCTTATTGGCGAGACCGTCACATATGTGTTGTTTATTTTTAGACGAGACACAAGTGGAGTGTAATAAAAAATTGTCTAAAGGAGCAATTTTTCTTTCACGTTATAACCGTGCCGTGGTGGTCCTCGCTGTTTGTGGAGGATCTGTTGATCTGTTATAATAAGTGCGGCGTAGGGCGTGTGTGTGTCTGCTCTGATGAACCGGAAG